>NW_024721459.1:317500-365000 GCF_018991925.1 Homarus americanus | reverse complement strand
AACAGTTAACTTTCCAACTTCCAAGGTGTGGGAGTTGGTAACACTGAGTAATATTGCTCTGAGGTCACAAAAAACAAGTGGTGTTTTTTTACATCTGACGTCACAGAAAAAAGCACGTGGTTTTTGTTTACATCTGACGTCACAGAAAAAAGCACGTGGTGTTTGTTTACATCTGACGTCACAGAAAAAAGCACGTGGTTTTTGTTTACATCTGACGTCACAGAAAAAAGCACGTGGTGTATGTTTACATCTGACGTCACAGAAAAAAGCACGTGGTTTTTGTTTACATCTGACGTCACCAAAAAGCACGTGGTGTTTGTTTACATCTGACATCACAGAAAAAACCACGTGATCACTCCCCATACACAAATGACCTTATGAGACAATTTTACCTACGTACAACAAACCTAACGATACCCGATGACTCTCCCAGCCACACAAGCAACTGTAGTAACCACGAGATAACAAGGAAGTCCACACAGGAGACGAAACAACTTAGCTACAGAACACACGACTGCCACACAATAATTTTATACTGGCTTAATCCGTTTTTCCCTATCAAAACTGTGTTATTGTCAGGCTGGGGGTGTGTAATCTTCTGGTGGAATAAGCTGGGGTGTCTAATCTTCAGGTGGAATAAGCTGGGGTGTCTAATCTTCAAGTGGAATAAGCTGGGGCGTCTAATCTTCAGGTGGAATAATCTGGGGTGTCTAATCTTCAGGTGGAATAATCTGGGGTGTCTAATCTTCAAGTGGAATAAGCTGGGGTGTCTAATCTTCAGGTGGAATAATCTGGGGTGTCTAATCATCAGGTGGAATAAGCTGGGGTGTCTAATCTTCAAGTGGAATAAGCTGGGGTGTCTAATCTTCAGTCTAATCTTCAAGTGGAATAAACTGGGTGTCTAATCTTCAAGTGGAATAAGCTGGGTGTGTAATCTTCAGGTGGAATAAGCTGGGGTGTCTAATCTTCAGGTGGAATAAGCTGGGGTGTGTAATCTTCAGGTGGAATAAGCTGGGGTGTCTAATCTTCAAGTGGAATAAGCTGGGGTGTCTAATCTTCAAGTGGAATAAACTGGGGTGTCTAATCTTCAAGTGGAATAAGCTGGGGTGTGTAATCTTCAGGTGGAATAAGCTGGGGTGTGTAATCTTCAGGTGAAATAAGCTGGGGTGTCTAATCTTCAGGTGAAATAAGCTGGGGTGTCTAATCTTTAGGTGCTCTCTCTCTCTCTCTCTCTCTCTCTCTCTCTCTCTCTCTCTCTCTCTCTCTCTCGCCAAAGTGAAACAGTAGCATTATGACAGGTGTGTCTGTCAGCGCAGGTGGAAAATTACCTGCCTCGTCGTACTCCGTTGCTCTTAGTGGCCCCATGACTGAGCCAGCCACCGCCCTCTCTATATACCTATCTACCTATCTTTCTACCTACCCACCCATCCATTCATCCATTCATCCATCCATCCATCCATCCATCTTCAATCTGTGCACAATCTTTCCTCTCTCTCTCTCTCTCTCTCTCATCTCACTCAGAGGCATACTCCCAATTCTCTACCTCAATTGATCAAATGTACCTGTGTTGGTTACCCCGCTTAAGACTGGTTATGAGAGAGAGAGAGAGAGAGAGAGAGAGAGAGTTTGGTTTGTACGAATCTGGTGAAAGTACAACGCCTCGTTTTCTCTCGTTGGTTTCTGATGGGGGAGAGTACTCATTATCTTTCCGTGGTCGTGATTAATTTCTCTCTCTCTCTCTCTCTCTCTCTCTCTCTCTCTCTCTCTCTCTCTCTCTCTCTCTCTCTCTCTCTCTCTCTCTCTCTCTCAGTGTTATTATTTGTCGCATACGTCTTTATTACGTCCCGAGGTAGTTATTATTATTATCATTATTATTATTATTATTATTATTATTATTATTATTATTATTATTGAGGATGACACCTTGCTTAATAAACTAATCAGACTATGATTTCTTCAACAGGTGATGGTCTCAGCCATCTTAATGCTACACCTGCTCAGAGTGGAATCTAAAGCAGCTTTTGGTGACCGTATCATCAGCCACCTCACCGACACTCAGCCCAGGAGTAGAGGCCCGACTGACTCGCTCCTGGAGAAGAGCCAAGGATTCCCAGACGCACAAACGGGACCCAATGGAAGTTCCTCTCAGGTAGATGATTCCGTCAATGACTCCCGTATCAAGTTATCTGCTGACGGCAGTGTGTCTCCCGCCTCGGTAGACGATGCCGTAAGTGGTGGCCAAGCCGGTCTTGACGCTATAGGTCCTATGTTATCACTTACTAAACCAGTGCAGGCAGGAAACAGACCGAGGCCTCTGTACACACGATATCAAAAGAGGCAACAGAAAACTAAGCCAATTGGTCATGCTCCAGGGGAGACTAGGCGAAACCTGCCGCCTCTGTATAACAGAAACAGACCCATAACTGAAAATTCGTGGGAAAACTCTTCCGTGGAGCATCAACATCCGGGCTCAAGGCCCAGCCATTCTTCAGATTATGATGAAAACGAAGACACAAGTAATGAGAGAGAGATTGTTTCTGTTGCAAGTGATGGAGATGATGATGATGGTGATGACTTCAGCGACGGAGTGATGAAAGCTCAGAGTGTTGCAGGGTTCAACTCAGAGAAGAGCCGCGTCACAGACTCTATCACCCAGAATTATGAATCAGGACATCTGTCTGAGGGTCAACCTGGAGAAATTCATCAGTGCTCTGGGTCCCTGACGGCAGCAGACTGTGAGCTAAACACAGATGGAAGTCTGACGCACCACACACTCAACAACCAGGTCAAAAAGCTATCAAACAGAGAACAGGCTGAAGGGGACCAGTCTCTAACTGTATACCAAGACTCTGTGATGAGTAGTGGACAAACAGACTTCGAGATCAACGACAACAGCGATACTTCTTATTCCGCACAACAGAAAGACAGTGAAAAAGGCTCTCTTACTTCCACCACGTCTGGAGAAGTTGAAGCTACCAGATGGGGCTCAGAAAATGTAATACAGAGAATGCAAACTCTTGTTCGTGCCAGTACAACTCCTCCCGTGACGTCAGTATCAACCGTGCATGATCTCAACAAAGCAGAAATCGGAAATTATCCCGCCACATACACCGGCATGAGAGGGAAACGCAATTACGAAAATATAATTCAGTCATTACTTTCTCACGGGACTGATAACTTACTTACTAATTACATGATGATAAGTGGGGAGCTGATTAATGATGATACGCAGAAAAAAGAATCAGACAGCCATGAACCATCCACTTTACTCTCTTCATTAACTAGTGAAAGCTCAGCGTTTGATATTACAAGTAAAATACGAGATTCCTTCACCAAGGCTCTACGGCGAAGGTTCAAAGAAAATGGTCACCAAAAACGTACTAGAGAAAACGCAAATGGTAGGACTCAAGGGGTGACTCTACTAGATGTGCCACAGCTTCAAGAATATTTTAACGTTGCACAAGATATAGCAAAGACTTCAACGATGGAAAAGAGTAATACAGGTGAGTAATAAATTTATGAGCATAATTATATAATATATTTAAGAATTATGTAGCAATTTATTTAGTCACGTAAGTGTATTGAACAATCTGGATACAAATTAGTATAGTTTCATGAATTTGTGTCCCAGTTGAACATCGATATCTCAACCACAATGAAAATATTAATTAAGTTTCTACTGTTTTCGCTCCCATTAGATTTGGTGTTGCAAAATGTGAAATGATTATATGTATTGCTTGAGCTATACGATTAAATGAATTAATAATCTTGGTGCAGAAAATTATAAAAAAAAGAGCGTGAGATGATTAGCAACTTTCACCTCAAACAACACCCCAGTACTGTACAGATTTGCTTTCTTTGACTAAGGTTTTTTTTCTGTCTCAACTAATTGTTTTAATCCTTTCTTTACGGGGACTCCACTTTTAGCTAACACCAGACGGCTTTGTGCAATGGCTCTAATTCATAATAAAAGTCTCTTCCATGTCTAGGTTCAATTTAACAGTCAGCGTTTTCTATCACTAATTACTCCAGTCACGACCATAGTTTCTTACAAGTTACTTTTATTTACAGATCGACAGGACGTAGCGAGCTCCTCACCCGGGCAGTACCACCACCACCCCCTCCCTCATTTCTCCACCAAGTCTCACTTACCCAGACATGAAGACCATCAACAGCGAGAGGACGTGGGTGTACCAGAGTGGGAGTTGAACCCGGTGTTAAGAGATTCTATTCTGGATTATGGAAGTAAACGTTTTAGAGGGCAAAATCTGAACTTGTTTCCTGTAGACAACACAGAAGACTCGCTTGGTCGTGTTGAGGCTCCTACACACGAGGACAAACGTGGAAAGGGTAAACTCTCAAGTGAGGAAGACGAGTCATTCTTCGATTCCTTATTCAGCTTCTTCAACGTTAAGGGAGTCAGTGGTGAGGCTTTTGAGAACTCTGGCCATGACAAGCACAGTGTTCGAGGCTCGTCTGGCGAACACGGGAGTAACTTGAAGGACGAACAGAGAAACACTGAGGTCACAACAAGCTATCCAAGTCCAAAATATAATTCACAGACTAAACCAGACCATAAGTACAGTCCTACCTCCCAGTACCACAACACACCATTACAGTCTGTTTCTCCTTCACCTCACTTTCAGTCTGATTCAACATTTTATAATATACCTCCTTCAGTCTACGGTGAATCCCTTCCTGATCCTCTACACATAACCTCTCAGGGGTCATTTTTCCCAGACCTGACTCCCCACCAAGAGGATCATTTGCCAAGTGTGTCGTTGTCACAGCCTCAGACTTACATCCCAAATCGACCACCTCCATCTGCTGACATTCCTCCATCACCATCAACAATTTCCTTTCAATCGTTCACTGAATCTGACTCAAGATATTCCCTAAGTCATGATAAAGAATATAGCGCAGCAGCCAACACCCGCGACACTCTATGGGAGTTTGATATTAACTCCGATGAAAGAACGAATAATGATGATGGCAGTTTCAGGGGAGCTCTTGAGACAGTGAACAAGGAAGTGCCGCTCTATCTCGATTATCAACGAAACCCCAGCGATATACTGACACATAAAGACAGACCAAATAAATTGCTTCTTGAGTCAGTGGCTTACCCTCAGTCTTCAGCAACACGTACACCACTGAGGACTGTCTCCTCACTGTCTCCTCCAACACCCACATCTCAGCCTTCACTTCAACTAACTCTGTCATCTATATTCCCTCCACCTCTTCCTCCATTCTCTGGTGAGAGTAGACTCCAAGAATCTCGACCAAGAGGTTTCATTCGTGCTTCAGTAGCGGATAACACGCCCGCAGCACCTCCCCACGCCCCGGCTCTCGTTATACCCCTTCCTGTCACTTCAGAAGGAAAGGTACAATTCCCGGAACACATCAACTTACCCAGCGGGAGAAGGAAAGCTCCCCGAAATCCAGAAAATGGTGAGACGTATGTGAAGGTTCAAGACAGTAGACAGAGCAGAGGATCCCGCAGTTGGAATAACAACAGAAGACCTCAGTGGAAACACGTGGGCGGGATTCTCTCTGGCTACCAAGGAATCGGAAAGCCCCTGAGAGGTGAGGGGATCAGGCGGCCACATTCTAAATTAAGAAATGGACACACTGTTATCCCAAGCATCTGGCCACTGAATGACCCGTTCTTCTTTCGCCCTCAAGGACCACCGGGTCACTTGATAAACTCATGGTCGATACGACCGAATCAGCCATCCATGAAACACCTACACACTCACCTGAAACCTCCATCGGCTGTAGTTAACTATGACGGAGGTTACAAGCAACAAGACGCACCACACCTGCACGACACTGCTGACTCACCTGAGGCTGTTGACGCTGACGCAAAAGGAAATAAAAATCATCGACAGTTGCCTGAGAGTAGCGGGGCGTTCATAGTTAATCACTCACGAAACAATTCCTCATCACACAGCTTTGAGTACTTTAATATTTTACCAAGTAGACGACCTGACCAGACCCAGCACGACGGTAGACCTTCCTTCCTTTCTTCTACTCCTACCATTTCTCCTCCCTCAACCTCTCGTCCACCACCCCGCTATGATTCCTTCGGTATCCTCCTCTCCCGTCAACCAATCCCCCATCACCGACCACACCAACACCCACAACATATCACAAACCCAAGAAAATCTCATCCATTTCTGTCAACGAGTGAAAGTTCCCTCACTCATCCTTCACTCAACACTCTGGCCAAATCCTCATCCCAACTTCGAGGTAGCGATACACTTGGTGGTCGCGTCCAGTCGAGTAATAGGATAGAGAGTGACTTCATTCCCCTGTACGAGGTGTCACAGCCCCTACCCACAGCTCCTACCTCAAGGGAGTCTCGGATGTCAGAGAGCCATGCTAAGATGATGAAAAATATGCGCTATGGTGTAAATGGTGTCCCTCTTGACGTGTGGATCCCCATCGAGTGATAAAATGGACCTAACCTAACCTGAAACAGAGAGAAATGAGTTGATAAGGTTGGATGATAAATGTAGGAAGTGAGAGTAAAGTCACGAAACAATGTATACACACACACACACACACGCACACACACACACACACACACGGAGCTTCACTATGTAAATAAAACACCTGCTTCCATACGTGTCTTTTTTTTCTCCCAGTTTCTTGATGTTACCGAGTTTGTTGTTAAATTAGGTTAGGTTAGAGTACCTAAAGTTACGGTGAAATACGCTGAGGGTTTAATCATTTAGGTATTCAACGTTAGATAATCCACAGGTGATAACAGGTGTTCAACGTTAGATAATCCACAGGTGATAACAGGTGTTCAACGTTAGATAATCCACAGGTGGTAACAGGTATTCAACGTTAGATAATCCACAGGTGATAACAGGTGTTCAACGTTAGATAATCAGCAGGTGTTCAAAGTTAGATAATCCACAGGTGTTAACAGGTTTTCACAGGTAGATAATCCACAGGTGTTAACAGGTAGATAGTCCACAGGTGTTCACAGATAGATAGTCCATAGCTGTTGTTAATTAAATACGTAAAATTATATAACTACCAGGAAGATAATTTACGTGTATCAATAGTAAACAAAAATAATCTGTTATCGAGAACTGTTATGACGTGAAGCTTTTGTTGAACTTTTGATCAATAAACATAAGGTCTAGTTCATTTGTTCGTCTGTTTGTTCGTCTCTTTTATGAAATTAGGATAGAGAAATGATGAGATTTGTATTATTGTTATTGTTATTATTGTTAGTATTATTGTTATTATTATTATTATTATTATTATTATTATTATTATTATTATTATTATTATCATTATTGTTATTATTTATTATTACTATTAAACTTTTATGAGACGTGAAATAAAGGAATAGACTTTAGATAATTTATCACATGTAAATTCCTGAGTTATAACACCTGAAAACTGAAGTGAGAACGATGAAGTGGCATGTGTAGGCTGCCCCCCGCCCCCACCCCCCTCCACCACCAACCACATCTACCACAACCACCACCACATAGGTTGCTGACACCTGGGTGAATATAAAGGGTTGCCGAAAGGTTATGCATCATTTGTACAGGTGTTTGAACTGGCAGCGACAGTTGAGTTCCTGACACCTGTTATGATTCATGAACTTTGTTTTCGTTGTTGGAGCGGCGAGACAGGTGTGTGTGTGTGTGTGTGTGTGTGTGTGTCACCTACAATACACAATGGGATTCTCAACATTGGAGGATACAGAGGTTGAGACTGACACCTGTTGTCACCTGTCTGTTACACTTATGACTTCCGCACTATTCCTCCATGACACCTGTATACCACACACGTACACACACACACACACACACACACACACACACACACACACACAGCGTTTAAGTATAGATTCTAAGTCTTAAAATTATAATAATGTAAAACAAGAGATTAGGTTAGGTTAGGTTGAGTTAGGTTAGGTTAGGTTGAGTTAGGTTAGGTTAGGTTGAGTTAGGTTAGGTTAGGTTAGGTTAGGTTAGGTTAGGTTGAGTTAGGTTAGGTTAGGTTGAGTTAGGTTAGGTTAGGTTGAGTTAAGTTAGGTACATAAATGGACAAGGACGTAGGTGACAAGGGCTGTTGGGTCACGTACAAACAATACTGTGACGGACACCAAGGACAGAAGATGCACAGATTTTTTGGGGGGGAATAAGAGAAACGAAATAAGAATTAATAGCATCATAATACTGTATCAACCGATGACGCCCTGGGACGACTTGTGGTACTACGACTACTAGATAACGACTACGATGTGGTATAAACGACTGTAAGGACGATACCTGGAACGTAAACAGTAAAGGTAGTTGGTGTTAATTAATGGTATATACAGTAAGGCTACCTGGTCTTACCTGAAACGTAAGGTTAACTCAAACACTCCATAACAACAGGTCCTTCAACCATAAGAGAAACCCAAAGTATTTGACCGGATGACGAAGATGTGTACCCACGGCTAAATTCCTCGAAATTAATCCTGAAACCGTTTGCGGAGTCTCGGTGACACAAAGTAAACACCAACAACACTATCAATATGGCTGGACCTCCCCTGAGAGTCACCTGATAAAGAGAATGTCAATTGGATCATACAAAAAAGAGAATCCTTTGTTTAGAATCAGTCACTGCCTCCTATAGGGAAGTGCAGTATATTTAATTTCCAAAGCCCTGTCACCTCTCTTCTTGAACCACGAACCTTATAAGATTCAGATTCGTGAACCCTAACCCTATGTGGACTGTGCTACTTATAAGCCACACCTCCAAATGGGATGAAGTCACCAATGTTTTTGCTTTTTCATCCCAGGAAGAACAAAGCAACTTGTGGATCACCCCCCGTCCCGGTGTCGTCTTTTTCAGGTATTCTAGTTGTGAAAAATAAAATTGTCGCCACGTTAACACCTTTGGTACACCTGTTGAAAGGCGGGAATCGAGGACGAGGTGAATGTACGGGAGGTGTACGTGGGTGTTTGGGGGGGGGGAGGGCAGAGGAAGGGATGGGGAGGATGAGTTGGATGTGGAGTGAGGAAGAAGGGGAGGAAGGGGGGTTGCAGAAGCTATAATATTGTTCTCGTGTTAGTTGTTGAAGCCACAGTCGACCCGGGATCACCACGACGAGCACACACACACACATACTGTATACACACACTCGTTCGCCAGCAGGAGGAAAAGAGAGAGACCCACACTACAGAGAGAGTTCCCTACAGCAGGAGTGGCAGCAGCAAGCAGTCAGTCAGTCAGTCAGTAGCAGCAGCAGCAATCAGTGAACAAGCATCAACATGAAGACTAACATTCTACTGATGTGCCTGGCCCTTTCAGCTGTCCAGGTCGCCACAGCTGAAGGAGACGAACCCGAGGTATGTGTCGAAGTCTTTGAACCTGTGAGTTTTTAATTCCCAGAGATAAACAGTGACTCTTCTGATTCCTGTTACGTTATTATCTCCTCCACCTTCTTCTCCTCTCCTTCTACACTTCTATTTCTACTATGTATTTTCAACTTCTAATTCCTCTCATCTATACCTCTTCTATTCTTAATCTTCTATTTGAAAAACCCAGAGTCTACTTATTCTACCTTCGTTTGTAGTTCCAATGCTGGTCATTAGTGGTGTATGAACGACACACACACACTCAATTGTCTGTCTCTCGTCAATTGATTGTATTTATTTGTGAACTGTATGTAGATCAGTGTTTGTAATATCCTCTGGTGGGATGGGACCAAGCGCAAGATGCTTCTACGCCAGACTCGCGGAGTTGATCTCCGAACAGAAGCAGCAGCCCAGAAGTTATGTTACAGCCTGGATGAGATGTCGACTGTCCTTCTCTCTCCTTCGGTCGGCTTTGCTCTGCCTCAGGGGAACGAGAGCTTCTGCCCCTACTCCGACAACTGCCGCAGATATTGACTATGAGGCTACAGTCACTGAATGCCGCATAGATCTGAGGCTCAACTAATTTAACACAGATAGGATAGCTACTTATGTATTAGGATATTTAATATTAAGGTAATTAAATGATGGCGAAGGTGTGGCTATTGGGGGAGGCTGGAGGCCACGCTAAAAAAAAAAAAAGTAGTAGTAGTAGTAGTAGTAGTATCACATTAACTTAAACTGTCTTACCCACACACAGAAGGCGGGAGAGGAGGCAGTCGTCATCCCTGAGGAGGCAGTCGTCATCCCTGAGGAGGCAGTCGTCATCCCTGAGGAGACTACACTTGCTGCTGTAGACGACAGAGACGAGGAAACACGAACCCTACTTTGCAGGAAAACTCTGGGTGCGACCTGTGCCGTCAGCGGTGGGATATGTGTCATGAAAGGAGGATGCGGCAGGAAAGGCAGGGTCCTCTCTTTGGGGAATTGCCAATCTTGTACTTGTTGTCCAAGTGGTAAGAGGAAGGAGCTATCATAGACCTGTTGATATTAGTATTGTGTTTACCCGGTAGAAGGATGCTCCGCTAAGTTGGTATCACTATTATTTTTTTTTTATCTTTTAGAAATGATCTTTAATATAAACCACAAAACAATTAATACTGATTGTTGATTATTATTATTATTACTAGTATTATCAAAATATATTCTTATCATTATAATAACCACTAGCAGAACTACTATTAACATTGTTAGTAATATTAACATCTTCTTATAGTCATGACCTCTTTGTTTCCTCTCTCTCTGTCACCCGCCAGTTCAGAGTAGCTGCCCCTGGACTGATGCCTGCCAATGGAAAGGTGGCAAGTGCATGAAGCATTGTCCTTGGGGGATGAAGTCCATACCGGGAATCTGCTCTTATTCGTCTTGTAGCTGTTGTGTGCCTGACAACCAGTGCGTGACGACCAACGAATGTTTTGCACTGAAGGGGAAGTGTGTGCAGAGTGGGTCGTGCGTAGGCGGGGAAATCAAGTCAGCGTCGTGTTCAGGAGGATCATCATGTGTCTGCTGTGCTCCGAAGACTCAAAGTGAGTGACTTTATCTTGAGTTCTGATTGGCTGATGTATCTATATATCTATCCTTTCCCGATGGTAGTATGGTTATGTTGATTCACTCATGGTAACAAATCACACTCACTCATGGTAGGTAACAAATCACACTCACTCATGGTAGGTAACAAATCACAGTCACTCATGGTAGGTAACAAATCACAGTCACTCATGGTAGGTAACAAATCACAGTCACTCATGGTAGGTAGCAAATCACAGTCACTCATGGTAGGTAACAAATCACAGTCACTCATGGTAGGTAACAAATCACAGTCACTCATGGTAGGTAACAAATCACAGTCACTCATGGTAGGTAACCATTCACAGTCACTCATGGTCACTCTTCCTCCCTTCCAGCACCAACCTGTACCACCACCACCCAAAAATGTCTTAAGCAGGGAGGCAGCTGCAAGACCCAGTGTTCCTCTAACCAAGACGTGTACCCCGATGCTTGCAGTGAGGGCGGCTGCAAGTGCTGTATTCCTAAAGGTGACGACATTATAACCTTCGTATTTGTTTAGCTAAATGGACTTGTAAACTACGCTTAAAGTATTTAATCTTGAGATTTAAACCTCTGAGCTTATTTCACACTCAAATTAAACTCTCCAAGCTTATTTCACACACAAATTAAACTCTCCAAGCTTATTTCACACACAAATTAAACTCTCCAAGCTTATTTCACACACAAATTAAACTCTCCAAGCTTATTTCACACTCATTAAAACTCCCCCCAAGTGAAATGAACTCAAGGGGCTAAACTTCACGTGATAAGATTTATTTTTTAGCTTCCTCTTATGACCGGTGTTGTCAGCAGGTTGTTGGATAAAGGAGAAATGCACAAAGCGTGGAGGTTCATGCAAGGCAAGCTGTGGCCCAGGAGAAGAATACGTCGGGAATGGCTGCACTGGTCTAAACTGTGCGTGCTGTAAGCCTGCCAGGAAAGGTAAGTCCGTTTTTTCTACCTGAGGGTCAATTTTTTTTTTTTTACCTGTGGGTCTATTTTTTTTTTAGCTGTGGGTCAATTTTTTTTACCTGTGGGTCATTTTTTCTACCTGTGATATATTGAGAAGTGATAATTTACCGTATGTTAATAATCTCCCTCACACACACACACACACACACACACACACACACACACACACACACATCAACTTACCACCACCCTACTCCCTTCCCCCCCACCTAATACTTTGACCTCTTTGCTGCAGAACGTTGTACACCCTCCAGGGAGTGTAATGATAAGTACGGGAAGTGTAAGGAGTGGTGTGAGGGTAAAGAAAAGGAATTGGTCTATGGATGTACAGGGGGACACCATTGCAAATGCTGTTACGTTCCCTACTAAACAGAACAACAGGTGAGTAATAGGTGTGGGGTTTCTTCTCCCTCCCTATTTCTTACTGTTTTCCTACTTTCTTAATCCCTTCTTCTTACTTCCAACTGCTTTCTCCCTACGGCCTGCTACCTACTGCTTACTCCCTTCTGCTCTATTCCCATATCCTACTCATTATTCGTTCCTTTACTCCTTCCTTTCCTACTCCCCTCTCCATACCTCCTCCCTATTCCTTCCTTTACTCCCTCCTTTCCCCTTCTTCTCTACTCTCCACTACTTCCTCCTCCCTACTCCAGTCCCTATTTTTCTTCTGTCACTGAGATGTTAAACAGGATGATACCCTGTCTCTCTGTCTCCCTGTCTCTCTGTCTCTCTGTCTCTCTGTCTAATTATCTATCTGTTTGTTTACTCTTGTGTCTATCAGAGAGAGAGAGAGAGAGAGAGAGAGAGAGAGAGAGAGTAATTACCTTTCTATGGTCCTCCTCCAGGTTGCCAAGGTGGGGTCGTCCTCGAAAAGAAGTCTAGGAAGAATCAAGAAGAAAGAAGGAAAGAAGGAAGGGAGGAAAGAAGAACGAAGGGTGAAAGGAGGGAAAGAAGAAGGAAGGAAGGAACGAAGGAAGGAAGGAAGAAAGAAAGGAAGGAAGGAAGGAAGTAAGGAAGGGTGGAATGACGTGAGCAGGTTGTCATGGTGTTCACATTTATACAAAAACACGAGAATCAGAGGAATAATAATAATAATAATAATAATAATAATAATAATAATAATAATAATAATAATAATAATAATAATACAATAATAATAATAATAATAATAATAATAATAATAATAATAATAATAATAATAATAATAAGATAACTTTTCACACGAGGAAGAAGTGTGTGTGTGAGAGAGAGAGAGAGAGAGTTGGATAAATATATCAAGATTTCTCTACGTGTCACTGATCTGAAACCATAATACTAGATTCAGGATTATCAAGAACGATATTCGTACATTAGATTATTATAGAAGTAAGAATTCTAAGTTCTCAATTCTCAGATGTACGATGAACGTCCCTTTCTCAACCAAGATATCTAAATTTCTTTTGCTCTGATTCGAATAATTGATATATATTTTTACTTCTTTAATTTCTGTTGATGTGATTTCAAAGTCTGTATGGCTTTTTTGTATTGCTTTAGGTCAAGTTAGATGTTTTATTTGTTTTAATTGGACTAAATAGGTTTACATTTTGGTGGGTGAGTATTGTCTGCTATCTGAGTGACTTGATGTGGTTTTAGGCACCTAGAAAATGGATGTTTATATTGTTGTTCTGTCACTCGAAAACATTTTTATGACGCCAAAGAAAATGTTTCAAATTTGGTATTTATATCCAGTGTCATCTATTGCCAAGAAATACAATTAGAACGTTGTTAACTCTGTCATGTTTGCTAATCTATCCTAGGCACGTAATGCGCTCGTCATGGAAACGTCAGGTAGCAGAAATAAGTTAGGATCCACCATAATGTTTTATCTATTTTGTGTTTGAAGCGTTTCTACTACACAGCATAGTAAAATATGTACTACGAGAATAAGGGAAAAATTACACTGCAATTTTCTTGTTACGCAATAAAGTGTTTTATTATGGAAGTTAAGAGTTTAAATGTTATCCTTCTTTTCACTGTAAGAGCCAATCACAGCTGAGCTTACAAGACTCGGGAAGATGTTTTGTAAGACGTTGTTTGATTGGGTAATGGGTATCGAGTTGCGTTTATAATAAGAAACAAAAGAAATGTAAAATGCAAGGTTACATACACCTTAGGGTCAAGACCTATTCAGGCGCTGCTCCCGCTACACACCTGCCCCCCTTGGCCAATGTTGGCCCATTCCCCAAGTCCCTCTCCCCGACCCATCCTCACCATAATCAAAAGTGACAAATTCGTTTCGGAAAGAAGTGGGAGCAGTGTTGACCAGTGATGAACAGTGTTTAAGCCAGTGAATTCAGCACCAGACAGTACCAGTGAGAGCCGTGAACCACCACTGAGATAAGCAGCCCTGGCAACTAACCACCATCTTCTGGCAAGGAGGAGCTAATCCGTCCACCCTGGGAACAACAGAGCGCCGGCCGGCTATGCACCTGACTACAGGATAACACAACATCACATCCCAGTAAGGTACTGTGACACCACCCCAAACCACACATAAGAACATAAGAATGGATGAAACTGCAGCGGGCCTATTGGCCCATACTGGGCAGTGCCGTTTACACCCAACCCCCATTGCTCATATAAGCATCCAACCTATGTTTGAAGCTATCCAGCGTATTCGAGTTAATGATATTTGGCAACTTGTTCCATTCATCCACTACTCTGTTTCCACGTCTTATTTTAGTGTCATCAGCAAATTTACTTATGTTGCTGTCTATGCCGATATCTATGTCGTTTATGTATATAATAAATAATAATGGTCCAAGTGCTGAGCCTTGGGGAACTCCACTAGTGACGTTGCTCCAATGGGACTTAGTGCCGTTAATGCTCACTCGCTGTTTCCTGTCCTGTAACTACGCCCTAATCCATTTAAGGATATTACTTTTGATGCCATGTGCTTCTACCTTTCTAATTAGTCTTTCGTGGGGGACTCTGTCGAAGGCTTTGCTAAAGTCGAGATATACCACATCATAATTGTGCCCCTCGTCCACCGTTTCGAAAACTGATGAAAAGAATGTTAATAGATTAGTTTGACATGAACGCCTGCTTGTGAAGCCATGCTGGGAATCATTGATCAATTGGTGCTTCTCCAGGTGATTTCGAATAGAGTTTGAAATGATTGCTTCCAGTAATTTGCCTACTATTGATGTTGGACTGATTGGGCGGTAGTTAGAGGATAGTGAACTATCCCCCTTCTTGAAAATCGGTATTACATTCGCTATCCTCCAGGATTTTTGTACTACACCTGTTTTTAAGGACATGTTAAACAACTTTGCTAAGGGCATACTAAGCTCTTCCTTACATTCCTTTAATACTCTGGCAAATATCTCATCGGGACCAGGTGACTTATTAGGCTTTAGTTTGTCTGTTTGCTTACTAACATCGTTACTAGTCACTACTATCTCGCTTAATTTGTTTTCTTCACTATCTCTGAATAGAGTCCGTGCCTCGGGTATCATGTTTAAATTTTCCGTGGTGAAAACTGTTGAAAAATATTTATTCAGATTATTGCTCATTTCTCCGTCTTTATCAGTTAGCTCGCTGGTATCTGACTGTATTGGTCCATTATTTTCTCGTGTTCTAGTTTGATACATTTGGTAGAATCCTTTGGGGTTTGTCTTCACCTCCCTTGCTATCTTTACCTCATTATTCCTCTTAGCTTTCCCTATCTCGGTCTTAACTCTACTCGCCAATACATAATAATCCCGGAGGTAAATTTCGCCACAATTTATCCTTCTACCTATAGCCTTCCTTTGGCCAATAATGTTCTTTAAATAATTATTTATCCATTTAGGGTCATTGTTGTCTGATCTGAGTTTTTTGTATGGTATTTTCTGCCTTTGTGCATTAAGTAACTCATTATTTAAATTGTCGTGGAACTCGGCTATCTTAGATCTCGTTATCAGGTTGGTGTCATCTGTTAGGTTCACACCCAAACGCGACACCCCCTCCCTCAACTGCCTCTTCAAACTATCAAAGTTTGCCCTTCTGAAATCTGGGACTTTTGTGGAATTTTCCTTACGTCTGCCCTGAAAATCTAACTGGAATCTAATTTCTTTGTGATCGATGTTTGCAAGTTCGTTCCCTCCCTCGACCCTGCTAATGATGTTTTCTCTGTTCGACAGAACTAAATCGAGTATATTATTACCCCGGGTGGGTTCGGTTATATGTTGACTTAGGAAACAGTCCTGGATCGTTTCGAGAAAATCCTCTGATTCTGAGTTACCGTAAGGTCAGTCCAATCTATTTGGCCAAGGTTAAAGTCGCCTACTATACGGACTTTGTTGTGTCCCATGACTACGTGAGGTCCTTCATGTCAACACCCGAGGACGAGTTACTACACCACGTGAACACCTCACCACCTGGTGTCTCAATGACTAGCCCAGGCCCGGGCCATCAACTGTAAACTATAAGAGTTTATATGTTCAATCATTGTTCCTTCTTCATTCAGTAGTGAAAGGTTTTGTTCAACGACCCACCCACCCCATGTATTTGTATGTAATAAGTCATTTTTGTCTAATGTATATTTTCAGCCTTCGGGCTGCCGACCTTTTCAATTGCCGTTAATTATTATCATCAATATTATTATTATTATTATTATTATTATTATTACATACATACATACATACATACATACATACATACATACATACATACATACATACATACATATACATACATGCATAATGGTCGCCCCTCGTGTACGAGGATGGCCGGCCCAAGGGCCACCTAGGCGTGAATTTGTTTAAGGTGTAGAAGCTGTCGCCAACACAACAACCAAACCCCAAGTTAACGAGCTGCATGACCCAGTGTCAAGGAATAGTCCGAGAAGACCGGATAACTCGCCAACTGCACTGGCTAACCATTACCCCGGAACACGATCCGAAAATCAATTAACACACACACACACACACACACGCACACACACATGATTTTTAAGTGACGTCACGGTGAGGTGTGCCACGTAATCAAAACAGTGTTTATAGTTGAACACACACACACACGCACACAGCGGTCTCTCCCTGATTTTAAAGAGCGTTACAGCCACAGTCTGATCACCTGATGATTAAACACCCTGACGCTACCTGGGAGAGTTAAGAGAGGTGAGATGAGGTGAAGTAAGGTGAGGATAGGAGGCTAATCGTCAGGTGATCCCTATAATAATTTATATCCCAGTTCCGAGTGAGATAAGGTATAAGGTAGACGTCACGAGGAACACCTGTTGTTAATTAGTCATGTTACCTTCAACCACACACACACGCAACGTCTACATATGAGCTACATACAGTATATCACTCTGTACACCTACTAATGATCGCTGACAGATAACTTTTTCCGCCATAGTGTAGTGTTGGATGTGTACACGGTGTTGTGAATGTTGGATGTGTACACGGTGTTGTGAATGTTGGATGTGTACACGGTGTTATGAATGTTGGATGTGTACATGGTTTTATCATCTAACGCTACTGGGGGCTTAGGTTAGGTTGAATTATTATCAGATTAGCTTAGAGTATAAGTTAGATTAGGTTATGTTAATATAAGAACATAAGAATGGAAGAAACTGCAGCGGGCCAATTGGCCCATACTGGGCAGTCCCGTTTACACCCAACCCCTATTGCTCATATAAGCATCCAACCTATGTTTGAAGCTATCCAGTGTATTCGAGTTAATGATGATATTTGGTAACTTGTTCCATTCATCCACTACTCTGTTTCCAAACCAGTGTTTACCTATTTCGCGCCTAAATCTAAATTTGTCTAATTTAAAACCATTGTTACGAGTTCGCTCCTGGTTGGATAGTTTGAATACCTTGGTAATGTCCCCTTTGTTTAGCCCTGACTTCCTTTTATACACCTCTATCAGGTCGCCCCTCGCTCTACGTCTCTCGAGGCAGTGCAAATTAAGATGCTTTAACCTGTCTCTGTACTCAAGGTTCCTAATGCCCGGGATTAGTCATGTCAATCTCCTCTGGATTCTTTCCAAGGATTCTATATCCATTCTGTAATACGGTGACCAGAACTGCACTGCGTAATCCAGGTGAGGTCTCACAAGAGCAAGATACAGTTTTAGGATGACCTCGCTAGTCTTGTAACTGACACTCCTTTGTATGAACCCAAGTACTTTATTAGCCTTGTAACGAGCAAGAAAACATTGTTTACTTGGCTTAAGAGTCCTACTTATCATTACTCCTAAATCTCTCTCGAAGTCGGATTTCTCAATGGTATCGTTGTTCATCTGGTAACTGGTTCCCTGTTTACGTCTCCTAAACTGAGTATTTTACATTTGTCCACATTGAATTTCATCTGCCATTTTTCAGACCATTCGAAAAATTTGTTTAGATCTTCCTGTAGTTTTGCGGAGTCCTCGTCAGATTTAATTACACGTCCTATATTATTGTCATCAGCAAATTTACTTATGTTGCTGTCTATGCCGATATCTATGTCGTTTATGTATATAATAAATAATAATGGTTCAAGTACTGCGCTTTGGGAAACTCCACTAGTAACGTTGCTCCAATGGGATTTAGTGCCGTTAATGCTCACTCGCTGTTTCCTGTCCTGTAACCACGCCCTAATCCATTTAAGGATTTGATGCCATGTGCTTCTACCTTTCTTATTAGTCTTTCGTGGGGGACTCTGTCGAAGGCTTTGCTAAAGTCGAGTTATACCACATCATAATTGTGCCCCTCGTCCACCTAATGTGTCTGTCTGTCAATATTTCGCCCGTCCCCGCTTTTCAAGAGCAGTAGATTAAGGGAAAGCTTAATAATAATAATAATAAAATCAGTTAAATCATCAGCTAGGTATAATATTGGTTTGACATGCATATAGACAACACAGGTATACCGCATACATAGACCGTGGAGGTATGTAGACTACAGGTATATAACATTAATCAACAGTAAGGTAGCTTGATCAAGGAAAGCTAACAAAGCTATCAGATACTTAAACATATCTTAGACTTAGTTAATAATCATCAATAATATACCTGGTTATTCTACAGGTGTAAAAGTCAACTCGAACTAAGGAACTCGTGGTGCCTGACTGAATCCATTAACCCCAACAGGTAAATAGTTTAGGTGAGGGACACAAAGACTGAAATAGATCATGACTCGTATTGTATAAGCTGCCATACCACCTAACAAGGCATTGTGTATATATATCTAGCGTGTGGGGGGTTCGTTTCAGCCAAGGGTTCAGAAAGAATTATGAGAGTATTGAACTATGAATCATATACACATATATATATATATTTAAAACAGATTTATATCTACAGTACACCTGTGGCCCCTTACATAATGTCCCTAGGAACTGTGTGTGTGTGTGTGTGTGTGTGTGTGTGTGTGTGAGCAACCGCATCACCAGGTCACACGTCATCACTACCAACTCCCGCAGGTGTTGCTAATGATGATGAAACGATGATGATGATAATGATGGCGTAATAATTAATTACTCAGATCTAACTTAATCTAACCTAATCTAATCTAAGTTAAATTAATCTAACCTAAACTAACCTACAGCAGCCAAACCTAAACTTAAATATACTTAACTAACATACTGAGCTAATTAACGATCTTTGGACAAGGTAGGTTTGCATTCTGTCCTACACTTTAGCTTTTGCCAGGCGAGATCTACTGGTGATCTGCTCTCCTATTGCACCCATCTTTGGTCATCCTCTCTTAGGGATTATGGGGAAACTTTCGTCGTGGCCCTCGACATCTCCAAAGCATTTGACAGGGTATGGCACAAGTCTTTGCTATCTAAACTTCCCTCTTATGGTTTCTCTCCCCCACTTTGTTCTCTAATCTCTAGCTTCCTTGAGAATCGATCCATAGCAGTTGTTGTCGAGGGATCTCTCTCTCTCTCTCTCTCTCTCTCTCTCTCTCTCTCTCTCTCTCTCTCTCTACCAATAGTGGCGTCCCACAGGGTTCTGTTCTTTCACCTACTCTTTTCATTCTTTTTATCAATGATTTACTTCACACTACAACGAATTCTATCCATTCTTACACTGATGATTCTACTCTTCACTCTTCTTCACATTTTCCCCTTCCTCCTAACTCAAACTAGATCTGTTTCTAGAGCTGATATCATTACTTCTATCAATGCGGATCTGTGCAGCATCTCTGAATGAGGAGGTACCAACTTGGTTAAGTTCAATAGTAATAAAACTCACTATTTACCAATTACACTTTGTAAATTAGACGATCTCCCGCTAATTACATTTCAGGACGCTATCATTCTGCCAAATTCTGAAATGAATATGTTAGGCCTCACCATTTCCTCCAATATGTGCTGGAAATCACACATCCTTAGTATAACTAAAGCTGCCTCCCGAAAGTTGGGAATGCTGTACAGATGCCGTAGCTACTTCACTCCTGAGCAGTTGCTCCAAGTATATAAGGGATTCATTCGTCCTAACTTGGAGTACTGCTCTCATATCTGGGGTGGCTCTTCCTCTGTCCAACTATTAGATAGGGTGTAATCAAAGGCATTTCGTCTTATTAACTCTCCTCCTTTAGTCGACAATCTTTCTCCCCTTTCTCTTCGCCTCAATGTTGCTTCACTCTCTCTCTTTTACAGGTACTTTAACGGACAATGTTCAGTGGATTTGGCATCCTGTGTACCGCCGGTAAGGCCGTGGGTTCGTAACACACGTCTTGCCCGCGGTGCCCACCATTTCTCTGTGGATGTCGGTCACACGATAATAACCCGTTATAGTACCTCCTTCTTTCCTCACACAGCCAAACTGTGGAATGCTCTGCCTTCTTCTGTGTTTCCATACTTATACAATCTGTCTCACTTTAAAAAGCTGGTTTTCCGACATCCTCGTGGTGTAGATTAACACAGTATAACCCTTTTCTTCTCTATTGTCAATTTCTTTCTGTTCTTCCCCCCCTCCCGGCCCCGTTGTGGGTCGTTTGACCTGTGCCCGGGTGGGCTAATTCCCGTAAAAAAAAAAAATATTGAAGGAGTTCGAAATAAAAAAGTTACCCTTAATAAATTTACCGTTTTTCTAAATGTGTATCACAGAGCATGATGAATGACTAACTTAAGTAATTTTGTTCGTAAGCGCATTAAACCTTTGAAATAAATAATAGCTTAAATTATCAAAAAGTAAAAAACAATAATGAGGAAAAATAAAAGTCTGTATGTGAATGATTAGATAGATATATAGATAGATAGACTACCAGTGTTGTCTAAAGGACCACACGCACACACATACAGACAGACACACACACACACACACACAGACACACATACAGAAAGACACACACACACACACATACACTTCCTCAATAAGCACAGTAGTACAGATGCGTCGTTCCAGCCAGCGTCACTTTACTTCCCAAGAGAGATAGAGAGATGTGCTTGGCAAATGGATCTTGCCTCTCTCCATACTAATGCCGGGGCGATGGAGAGAAGCCCCCTTGATCCTGCCCCGCGCGTGGAGAGAGAGAGAGAGAGAGAGAGAGAGAGAGAGAGAGAGAGAGAGAGAGAGAGAGAGAGAGAGAGGAAAATTCTGTACAATTGGTAACATTAAATATGTCAATTACAATTGTTGTTGTCAAAAAAAAAAAAAAATTCCCCCCCACATCATTTATTAACCTTTTTTGTTGGTGTTATTTCGTTCATTTCGACTTTGAGTGTTGACGTATATATATATAGCTTGGGATAGAGGTGGAGTTGGGTTGTATTTTGTTTCTTTTGATGATTAGGTATTTGTTGTGAGTCTCTTTGTTAATTTATAATTTGTCCCTCTTTGTATTCCTCTCTACATCTTTGTCTCCCCCCTCCCTTTACTTTTTCATTTTTTCTCCTCCTCCTCATCATCATCTTTCCCCTTTTCATTACTTTTCCCTTCGTTTTTCATCATTTACTTCCTCCTCTATCCTTCCCTTCCTCCTCCTCCTCCTCGCCATACCTCACCTCTCCCCCCTGCATCCTCACCTTCCCTTCTCTCTCCTCCTTCCCTTCTCCCCATCCCAGACCTTCCCTTCCTCATCCACCTCCCCTCTTCCCTCCTCTTTCCCCTTCTCCCCTTACCACCCCCTACCCCCACCAAAGGGAAAAAAATTACCCCCTAGAGGATCAATCAACTCCTGGCTCTCACAACGATAAAAAATATGTTTGTTGATGGTTGAGATAGAGTGTGTCTTAAGGGAGCGTGATGATGATGATGATGGTGATGATGATGATGGTGATGGTGATGATGGTGATGATGATGATGATGACGATGATGATGGTGATGATGATGATGACGATGATACTGATAAAGAAGGCGAAATTAATGTTGTTAGATGTGTGTGAATGATTGAATGTATGTATGTGTGTGTGTGTGTGTGTGTAGAAGGACACACACACACACACACACACACACCAAACAGCACCCAAAAACTTATTCCAAAAGCCTTGAGCACGAAAACTTTCCATTACTATGTTAATGAGTTACCTTGAGGTGTGATGAAGGTGTGAACTTCTCCTGGGAAAAAACACACTTGCCACTCACCTGTCATCGTGATTAGGAACCTGAGATTATATACAGGTGTGGAGGAAGAATTCATATATTTTTGGTGAGATGAAGAATGAAAGAATATGAGGAATGTGAGGAAGTGTGAGGGAATGAGGTGGCGTTGTCGAATGGTCTTCCTAGATCTCATGTGACGCCAGTTTAATAGGTCTCTGTGTTAATGGTTACGTTAGGTTAGGTTAGGACAGTACGAGGCGACTATTGGTCCTTTACACTAACAAACACGACACCAGACACACCCACACACGATGACTTGGAAAAATACAGACATATGGGATAATAAAGGATAATAATAAAGATAAATGAAGAAGGAAGACTAATACAAGGTGAAATTATTTCTCTATTTTGTTTACACTCATGAATTAACGTGACACGCACACGGGAATCACGCCAAGTAGACAGTTTCATTGGTGGTGATGGTGGTGACGTCATGGCTGTTAGTGACGTCATGGCAAGTGGTGGTGACGTCATGGCAAGTGGTGGTGACGTCATGGCAAGTGGTGGTGACGTCATGGCAGCTGGAGGTGACGTCATGGCAGTTCTGTAAACAAAACGTGACAATAACACACATTAGATTTAATAAGAGTTGAATGAATGAAAAGGGGGGCGTGGGTGAAGGATGGGACGTGGGGGCGTGTGTGGGGACGTGGGGGGCGTGTGTGGGGACGTGGGGGCGTGTGTGGGGATGTGGGGGGCATGTGCATCAAGGAATGTCATTAACTGAGGGGAGGCGCAACTGAAGTGTGACGATATTAATGCTAGCCTGGCCACACACACACGCGTTAGATGAGAGCACTTGACGTATCTAGGAGGGTGATTTCCATTTTCTGACGTGTATATGAGAGCGCAAGAGGTATGGAGAGAAGAGGAGAGAGGGAGGGAGGGAGGTGAGGGAGGGGAAACTAGGATAAGATGCTGGCAGAACCTAAGTTGGTGTGAAAGTTGAATTCTCCAAAGTTCTCTCCCGTCTAAGTTATGATCCTGAATGTTGGGGTAGAGAGAGAGAGAGAGAGAGAGAGAGAGAGAGAGAGAGAGAGAGAGCATCAGGTTATTGTCAATCTGAAATCTGCCGTGACCGATTTCATGTGGTACACGTGCAGGAATTAATCGCTCGAAAATCGGATCCATGAACAGGGAGGTGGATTTTTTGATTACCGATTTATAGGTTAAGTTAAGTGACATAAATGTGTATAAATATGTCATAAAATATCAGTTATTCCCCTCAGCGCCATAAAGTCAAACTAAGATATCCCAAACAAATGTATACAAACTGTGTTAAAGAATTTCCATATAGAGCTCGTGTATTGGTCGTCTTATAACCCCCCAACCTTTCCCTGAGTTCACATTTTGAGAGACTTTACAACAAATTTCACCCACCTAGAGCCTCAAAGTTGATAAGATCGACAAGAGGAGATAGAAGATTTGGTAAACAAGAGAGAAGAGAACAAAAGAGAAGAGATGGAGAGTTTCTGGGGTATGCAAGAGAAGAAAATAACAAGAGAAGAAAGACCTTGTGAAGAAAAATTGTCTTGAATTTGATGCTAAACTTTATGGAAGGATTTTGAAGTGTGTGTGTGTGGGGAAGAAAATAACAAGAGAAGAAAGACCTTGTGAAGAAAAATTGTCTTGAATTTGATGCTAAACTTTATGGAAGGATTTTGAAGTGTGTGTGTGTGGGGGATAAGAACTAGTGTGATTTGGTTTCAAGTGTTGGGTGTCGATAAGGTTTCACAGGATATGCAATGGTGAATACACTGCACAACTATGTCCATATGAGTGCATATCCCACACCCTCCCACACCCACTGGACACACCCACACCCACCACTCACACACCCACACACCCAAACATCTCTCACCACCCAAACAACTCACCCACACACCACCTCACCCACACACACCCACACCCACACACACACCCACACCCACACCCCACCCACACACACCCACCCACCCACACCCACCCACACCCACACCCACACCCACCCACACCCACACACCCACACCCCACACACACACACACACACACACACACACACACACACACACCCACCCACCCACACACACACCCACACCCACACACACACACACACACACACACACACACACACACCCACACCCACCCACACCACCCACACACAGCCACCCACACCCACACCCACACACACACACCCCACACACACACACACACACACACACACACACACACCCACACACACACTCCACCCACACACACCCATGTTCCACACTCCACTCCACACTCCACCCACACCCACCCACACTTACAGCACACGTGCCACCTGGCTGACACACCTCTTTTCTGTTTAGCCTGTCGCCAGCTTTGGCCTCCACTCACACAAGACCTCCAGACTCCCCCAAGCCTACTCCACCACTACCCTCACGCTTCTGCACAGTATAAGCGCCCTCCCTCCTCCGCCTCCTCCTCCCTCCTCCTCCGTCTCCTCCTCCGTCTCCCTCCTCCGTCTCCTCCTCCTCCGTCTCCTCCGCTCCTCCTCCTCCTCCCTCCTCCTCCTCCTCCCTCCTCCTCCTCCGTCTCCTCCCTCCTCCCTCCTCCCTCCCTCCTCCGTCTCCTCCTCCTCCTCCTCCTCCTCCTCCTTCCCTCCGTCTCCTCCTTCTACTCTACAGTGACGTTGCCAGAGCGTCTTTCCATGTTGGCGTCACTACATACATACAGTGGAGCCGTTATATGGAGGTTTTACATCTAATGAACCCTCTCTATAAAGTCCCAGTCCCAGTACTTACGATAATATTGTACTCAAGATTATAAGTCATCGTACTCAAGAAAAGTGTCATCGTACTCAAGCAAGAAAAGTCATCGTATTCAAGCAAGAAAAGTCATCGTACTCAAGCAAGAAAAGTCATCGTACTCAAGCAAGAAAATTCATCGTACTCAAGCAAGAAAAGTCATCGTACTCAAGCAAGAAAAGTCATCGTACTCAAGCAAGAAAAGTCATCGTCCTCAATATTTAATACGCAGAAAACTCGTCTTTCACCCCGGCTATATACCTGCAAGCGGGTGTAAGAGCTACCACGTCAATATGCCGGTTGAATATTGGCAGCGAGTGTAGGCGGGTGGGTGGGTGGGCGGTGGGCGGGGTTGGGTAGGTGGGTGGGGTGGAGTGGGTGGGTGGGTAGGTGGGCGGTAACAGGTGGGTAAAGGGTGGCGTGACCTACAAAAGTTTATTATTAATGTTCTTGGTGAAGCTGCTCCGAAGTTCTTGGTCGTTTTATGCAGGTGGTGATGTGGTGTGTGGTGATGAGGTGGTGATAATGGTATGTGTTGATGAGGTGGTGTGTAGTGTGTGGTGATGAGGTGGTGATGTGTTATGTGGGTGATGATGGTGTGTGTGGTGATGAGGTGGTGGTGATGTGGTGATGATGTGGTGCGGTAGATGTGGTGTGTGGTGATGGTTATGTTGTGTGTGTGATGCTGATGATGATGATTTGAAACAGTAGAAATTAAATTAAACAGCAAAACAGATTTAAATATGAAAAAAAAAAAATTCCTCTTCATGTATCAGTATTCGTTTACAAACCAAATTCCTCGTGCATAAAAATCAGTCCCCCAGATTTCCAGCTTCCCCCCCGTCCCCACCCCCTCCCCACCCCCTCCCCACCCCACCCCCTCCCCTAAGGCTAAATTTAGCTTACCAACGCTCCCAGTAAAGAAACTCGGTCGTTTAAAAAATTTTCCCTGTGTATCTTTTGTAAAGTTAGTGATTACTTAACTTGGTTTGGGAGGAAGGGTCGAGTCTTTAAGGGACCGCTGGACTAAACTGATTTACTAAAAGAAAAAAAAAAACTTATCACCTCATGTCCTACTGGTCTAAAATATTTTCGTTATATTAGTATTTGTTATTTTAAGGGAGATTTAACGAAATTATTTGAGTTTTGGTGAAGTTTTAGTAATTTTTCACGCTTTTACTTTTGCCTCACACTCTTCATCAGTATCATTTTCTCTGTGGCCATTATGGAAGTATCTGTCAGTACTGATTTCCCCACGGATGGTATTTTCTCTCCGAGGTGATCATCTACCACGGATTATTTCTTGGGTTGGTGTTTTGTTTTGCCCTCGCTGACAGATCTATTGAGCGTATAATTTACCTTCTTGAGACGTCAGCTGTATCTATAATCTATTTTACAAGCTTTAGTCTTATAGATTAATGATGAAATATACTCTAATCTCAAGATATAAATCAATTGGCAAAACGGAGTGAGAATTCAATAAAAACAGGGAAAGCGAAGTGAAGAGAAAGTTCCTTACAATTTGATTTGGCGCCACTCAGAGTAAACATAGAAAACTGTATTTTCTCAGACTAACACAGAGGTGGGTGGACTGAATCAATCCTGTAAAGTGTTTAGCTAATGAAGGCTCTTGGCGTTATGGCAAGAGTTTTGTTCACCTTTGATGTTTTATCGGAAGAAAAAAAAAATGCTACATCGAGGCTACATGCAATCATCCAGTTGATAAATTTCAACCAAGGAATAATTTCACTTCAGAAGCTAACATTAGGAGAGCATTTGATCATCTGGTATTCACGTGCACCAAATGACTGCATACTTACTAACACAGAAACTAAGATCGTTCGGTGAGGTTAGGTTAGATTAGGTTAATTTTAGTCCATTAGTTTAGCATACATTCACTTCTGATCATAAATAATTTAAACCATCCAAATATCAGAGTTTCCCCTTCATCTATCGGCGTAGTTCCGTTTTCTTAGACACACACACACACACACACACACACACACACACACACACAATGATATATTAAGTTATAATTAAGAATATTATCCCTTGAGCCAGAAATAAAATACAGTGTTACCATGGCCACTAAGGAAGAGTGTTACAGTGTTACCATGGCCACTAAGGAAGAGTGTTACAGTGTTACCATGGCCACTAAGGAAGAGTGTTACAGTGTTACCATGACCAGCAGGAAGCCTCACAACGGGCAACAGGAGGTCGTGCAGTATTACCATTCAAAAGTGTCGCTCCCACCTAGTTACAGAAGGATAGAGAGAGACTTGAGAGAGTGTGTGTGTGTGTGTGTGTGTGTGTGTGTGTGTGTGTGTGTGTGTGTGTGTCACGTCCGCCTATTACCTACTCGAGACCATACCTTGAGTTGGGAGGAGGAGGTGGGTGAAAGTAAATAAACAAACCTAACCTAACCCTAACCTAACCTAACCTAACCTAACCTAACCTAACCTAACCTAACCTAACCTAGCCTAGCCCTAACCTAACCTAACCTATCCCCCACCACTGCAGAAAACATAATAAATACTTCTCTCATCGATAAAAAATCCCCTCACTTTTTTCATCAACAAATAACGAAGAGGAAAAACTAACCTAACGAAGACTAATCATATACCACACTAAGATTAATTGGAGGTATTTTATGTGTGATAGTTTCCCCTCAAGACGCCATTAGGAGTTGAGAAGGACGACTAATTGTGTAGGACTGATGATGGTGGCAGCTGGTGGGATATTGCTCGGGTTACCATGAACGGTGACGAGAGGAGAAGTTGGTGGACAGTGTCTTAGTAAACTCTGACATCTGGCCACAACCTAACCTAACCTATAAACTTACTTCACTATTTAAAGGACACTCATAGCATGATCTTTTACAGTATCTACACAATACTTACCTTATCTGATACTCTCTAACGTTCCTCTGTTATAACTAGACACTTCAACAAAAAAAATGGTCTTTATTTTCTAGACTTTAAATGTATAAATATATTCAGTAATTTCACTAAATCATCAAAAATGATCAATTATGAGAGCTCGCTGTGTTGTACTTCGCCTCCATAGGATCTTAAGAACACACGGGTTAAGTTTTTCAAGTGTAACCGACCAAAACATACGACCTCACTCAGTCATCCATCCACTCCCACTGATCTTAAGCTACTGCCCTCACACCACTATAGATTAGACCACGTATTATTGTTGTCAACACTTGAACGACCTAGCAACCGTTTGTTATTTTATAGTTTATATCGTGATTGGTCGATTTTCTTGTGGATATACTGCTACTACTACTACTACTACTACTACTACTACTAGCACTGCTACTTTTTTTTTTATAAAATGGCCTCCAGCCTCAGCCAATAGCCACACCTTCGCCGCCATTTTATTACCTTAATATTAAATATCCTAATACATAAGTAGCTATCCTAGCTGTGTTGAGTTAGTTGAGCCGCAGATCTATGCGGCATTCACTGACTGTAGCCTCATAGTCAATATCTGCAACTGTTGTCGACTTTGGGGCCGATGCTCTCGTTCCCCTGAGGCAGAGCAAAGCCGACCTAAGGAGAGAGAAGGACAGTCGACATCTCATCCAGGCTGTAACATAACTTCTGGGCTGCTGCTTCTGTTCAGACAGCACCTCCGCGAGTCTGGCGTAGAAGCATCTTGCACTTGGTCCCATCCCACCAGAGGTTGTGAACACTAGAGGAGTGAAGCTGCCTTGATCAACGTTATAAATTCTCTCCCCGTATTCCCTTATCTTGTCGTTCTCGTTCCTCCTGTGTGCAGCATCGACAGCTAAGTTACGGTGACATGTGGCCATGGGATAAAAAATCCTGATGTCGAAGAAGGCTCGCTGTCCCCGCGTCCAGAATCCTCGAGCACTGACGTCAACACGGGCTTCGTTGGATGTGTTTGAAGTCCTGTGTTGGAAATTCTCACCGTCCAATGGAAGGAGGGTCGGTTCTACCCTGACATCACGACAGATTTCCTTCATCATAGTTGCTGTGAGATCCCTTACTTCGTCATGCCTCATGCATATGAAGTCCCCTTTCTTGCACACCATGGCGTGATCGACGTCATAGGAAGAGCCACACACGCATTGGGAGGGCAAACCTTCTACTGGCCGACCGTACCTTAGAGCAATAGCATCTGTAAATTCTTGTTTATTGAGACTGAAACCATTTGCCCTTATCGGTAACGTAGTTAACCAGTTCGAGGCGCCCACCTCCTGCGCTATAGCTACTTTTTTTTCAAATTCTCTGGTACTTGCAGCAACAGTTGCTGCAACTTATCACTTTGGCCTTGCTGTCGTTCTGTCGTAATGGACCTACGAATCTTGTTTACCTCACTGGTATCCACCTCCCCTGTTGCGTTCTGAGCTATTATGTGGTCCGTGGGGGCTGCCGTGAGCTTAAGTGAGTTTTGATGCTCAGTGGCAGCAATCTCCTCTGATTGGTCAATCCCATACCTCCCAGTCTCGGTGGTAGTGCAAGGAGTGATCTTTCTGCTGGGGTTAAGTGAGGGTGTTTCACCAATTTGGGAATTAAATTGACACTGATAGCTTCTTCCAGAGGGTGGAGGAGGGGTCCGATATCAGGGATAGTACGCATCAGGTAGTTCCAACGATGCTTGACTCCATGGGTGAATGCCGCAAAAGCCGCATGTGGCTCTGTGTTCGCAATCTCAGACAGAGCTTGAATTTTCCTAACCCACTCATTCACCTTTCCCATTACGTACTCGGTCTTGAAGTCCTAGATGTCTCTGGCCGTTCTTTGTTATTTTGACCTCACTTCCGCCAAACACCTCCATTGGCCGTTCATAATGTTCTGGCTTGTACTACTACTATTATTACTACTACTACTACTACAGATACTTGGAAGACTCTGGCCAGTAACATGTAAAAAGTGTGTGTGAGTGTCTGAGTGTATGACTGTGTATGTGTGTATGTTTGAGTCTGTGTGTATGACTGCATGTGTGTGTTTGTTTTGTGTGTGTGTGTATGTGTGTGGATATGGCGAAGGTTTCTATCTATCTATGTTTGACTATTGACAGAGAGAGAGAGTTGTTGACGCTTCAGGAGAGAAAGTTAACAGTGGAAACCTGGTCTTAACTTTCTCCAGAATCTTCTTTTCTCTCTCTCTCTCTCTCTCTCTCTCTCTCTCTCTCATTTTGAAATCTTGTCAGGTAGCTCCTTTTTGCTCCTCCTGTCTTCACTCTCTCCTCACTTTTATTTTCCTCAGGTTAGTCAGGAGAAGCAAACCAGGGAGGGTAGTGACTTAGTGAAGCAAGCCAGGGAGGGTAGTGACTTAGTGAAGCAAACCAGGGAGGGTAGTGACTTAGTGAAGCAAGCGAGGGAGGGTAGTGACTTAGTGAAGCAAGCCAGGAAGGGTAGTGACTTGAGTGAAGCAAACGAGGGAGGTAGTGACTTAGTGAAGCAAACCAGGAAGGGTAGTGACTTAGTGAAGCAAACGAGGGAGGGTAGTGACTTGAAGCAAGCCAGGGAGGGTAGTGACTTAGTGAAGCAAGCCAGGAAGGGTGTGACTTAGTGAAGCGCGGGAGGTAGTGACTTAGTGAAGCAAGCCAGGGAGGGTAGTGACTTAGTGAAGCAAGCCAGGAAGGGTAGTGACTTAGTGAAGCAAGCCAGGGAGGGGTAGTGACTTAGTGAAACAAACGAGGAGGGTAGTGACTTAGTGAAGCAAGCCAGGAAGGGTAGTGACTTAGTGAAGCAAGCCAGGGAGGATAGTGACTTAGTGAAGCAAGCCAGGAGGATAGTGACTTAGTGAAGCAAGCCAGGGAGGATGTTGATGAAACAGTGAGGGGAACAAGAGAGGAAAAGGAGAGAAGATGAAATAAAGAATGAGAGAGAGAGAGAAGGAGGAAGAAAGAGGAAGGAGGAAGAGAGAGAGAGGGAGGAAGAGGTGAGAAGTTGGAAGGAGGAGAGAGAGACAGAAGAGGTTGGAAGGAGGGAGGAAATGGAGAGAGAGAAATGAGAGGTGAGATATTGAAGGAAAGAAGGAGGGGGTAAGAGGTGAAAAAAGAAGGAAAGATGAGTAAGGAAAATGAGGAAGAACTAAGATTAGAGAGAGAGAGAGAGAGAGAGAGGCAATGTCAATATTTCATACCTGTTCTTTACACTTTGTTACCTTTTAATCAGCAACTGTCAGTAGCATTTTCCACACACACACACACACACACACACACACACACACACACACACACACACACATATGTAAACTCACCAAATACACACTCCTTGTTTACTTCAAGTTTACAATGTACGTGGTTTATGTACACTTGGGAAACAAAACCTCCCCACAACGTATAAAAACGCACACATGTACACGGAAGAGGTAGAATAGGAAGAGAAATTACCTGGAACATATTGGAACTTTTGAGAGAGAATTTTTTTTAGCAGAGTTACCCTTTGAATAACATGAATCTGAGCCGTTTTCTTTGATGGAGTCTTATTTATATGGTCTTTACGCTATTGTTTCTGATATAATAGTGTATTGTATCTTGTTTTATAGGGAATTTAACTAAAGGCTTCAGAATTTTCGATCTATTTAATCCGAAATCCGGTTAAAAAGGATATTCTAGACTTACTTATAGCCAATATTTACACCTAGAATTGAATCCTACTAAATAAACAAATTCGCACCGTGAGCTGTATGTTGGTGGTATTTTTGAGACCCTAGTGTGCAGTTTAGGGTCGAGGTGGTAATAATATCTAACCTAAACCTAACCTAAACCTAACCTAAACCTAACCTAAACCTAACCTAAACCTAAACCTAACCTAAACCTAACATAACCTAACATAACCTAACCAAACCTAACCTAAACCTATCCTAACCCTAAGCTAACCTAAACCTAACCTAACCTATCCTAAACCTATCCTAAACCTAACATAACCTAACCTAACCTAAACCTAACCTAACCTAACCCTAACATAACCTAACCTAAACCTAACCTAACCTATCCTAAACCTAATCTAACCTAATGCTGGTGATGTTAGTGGTAGTTGGAGTAATAGTAGTGATGATACTGGTACTGGACTCAGGTATTTCCCCCCACAAATGACCATCACAAAATCCAATTACGATGAAAAAACAGATAAAAAAAAAACGTAAAGAAAAAAAACAAAAAAAAACAAAGCAATACAAACAGTGAAGGTGTTGATTTACAGCCACACAGATTAAAACACTGTCAAACAACCAATACACTCTCCCTCTGATGTGGCTGACAAATTCAACTCTTGCGGTACAATAAAATTCGACGAAATAACACATACAAAACCTAACCTAACCTAAGCTAAACTAACCTAACCTAAGCTAACCTAACCTAACCTAACCTAACCTAACCTAACCTAACGATCAATCAAATATTAATGTTGTGGACCCCAGCAGTGTTACCAGAATCAAGGAAAACCCCAAGACGTATTGCCAAAACCATGCTGTGTGTGTGTGTGTGGGTGGGTGGGTGGGTGGGTGGGTGTGTGGGTGGGTGTTTCAGGCAGTGAGTGACTAGGGCCCCTCAAGGTCAATGACACTCCAGAAAGGGACTGTCAAGGTCACCCTCATTAAGACTCCTGCAACGTGACTGCTGCCTGTAAGGGTGAACTGTGGATGGTGTCAGAAACCTAACCTAACCTAACCTAACCTAACCTAACCTAACCTAACCTAATCTAACCTAACATAACCTAATCTAACTTAACCTAACCTAATCTAACCTAACCTAACCTAACCTAACCTAACCTAACCTAATCTAATCTAATCTAATCTAATCTAACCTAACCTAACCTAACCTAACATTAACCTCAGTGAACCCCAAACAGTGTTACCAGAGCCAATATGGAGGCCATCAGTGTTACCAGGTGAGAACGGTGCCTCCCGCCATCACCTGTACCGGATGTAATATGAAAAAGAAAATTGCGGCAGTAACAGGTATTGACAGAATGATGGGGAGGTGTTCTCTCTCTCTCTCTCTCTCTCTCTCTCTCTCTCTCTCTCTCTCTCTCTCTCTCTCTCTCTTTCCTTTTTTAAACCTCCTTTTGTCCTAATTCTTTCTCTCTCTCTCTCTCTCTCTCTCTCTCTCTCTCTCTCTCTCTCTCTCTCTCTCTCTCTTTCCTTTTTTTAAACCTCCTTTTGTCTAATTCTTTCTTTTTCTCTCTCTGTCTCCCCTCGATTTCTCTCTCTCTCTCTCTCTCTCTCTCTCTCTCCTTGGTGGTTTCCAAGTCACGTTCCACACTATTTTCCCTAACCTAACCTAACCTGTGTGCTTAAGTTACCAGATTTCTTAAAGACGGTCGTGAATGGTGGGCTGTGGTTGCCATCCCTCAGGCCTTAGTTACAAGATGAGTCGAATGCGTTCTTGTATGTCTAAATATTGGTGTGTGTGTGTGTGTGTGTGTGTGCGTGCGTGCGTGTGTGTGCGTGCGTAATATTCCTCTATACCTGAAAGAAGACAAATATGGCGAGAGAACTGTACACTGACTGTAGATGAACTACCAGAGGTCAAAGGTTAAGTTCAAAGCTGACCAACTATAGGTCAAAGTTCACGATATCTAATAAAGCCTTGACAAACGACTGAACTCAAATGTTATGTGAATCTACACCATCAACACTGCACGAATATACAGACATACAGACATACATATGGCTTACATGACGCTTAGACATCCAAGTTTATTTTCACCTTAGGATTATCCACCTTAATCCACCCTAATCTAACCTAACCTAACCTACCTCCAATCAGGTAAAATAATATGGGGTGTCCAATCTTCATGTAATCCAAGAATTAATGGATCTACTATGATAAAACTCTATACAGGTGAGCTATAAGGTCAAGGTCACAACTTTTGACCTTTGACCTTACTGATACGAAATTTGAATGTGGTGTTTTTATTGCTCACACTCCTGTCAGTTCATGAAAATCAAATCGACTGGTTTTTTTTTTTTTACGTATTTTCCTCTCACGGACAGGCAATCAGACACTAGGAAACGATTGTAATATCCCTCTTCCCCTGCATGACGGGAATAATAATAATCAATAGAGAGAGAGAGAGAGAGAGAGAGAGAAGAGACCACATTTCAGTGCACCATATCATAAAATATTTCACTATACCTCCAACACCTTTTCAATATATACCATAAAGGCTTCAACACCGTAAACATCTGAGACCCCCCCTCCTCCTCCTCCTCCTCCTCTCTCACCCCCTTACCCCTCACCCCTCACCCCTTACCCCTTACCCCTTACCCCCTTCCCCTTAACCTCCCCTTCCTCCTACCCCAAAGACGGAGACTGACAGTATGGGAGAGACAGATCAATATATACCATAAAGGCTTCAACACCGTAAACATCTGAGACCCCCCCTCCTCCTCCTCCTCCTCCTCTCTCACCCCCTTACCCCTCACCCCTCACCCCTTACCCCTTACCCCTTACCCCCTTCCCCTTAACCTCCCCTTCCTCCTACCCCAAAGACGGAGACTGACAGTATGGGAGAGACAGATCTTCGTAAACACCTTTTGTAAATAAACGTGAAACTGAACACAGGTCGGCAGGCTGATGGAGAGGGTAGGGTAGGGTCTCGTTCTTCGGCCAGATAAATGATTACTGAGGGAAGACAGAGAGAAGAATGGATTGTTGGAGCTAATGGTCATATGGTGTCTGTCTGTTGCTCTCTGTCTGTGTCTGTCTGTGTCTCTGTATCATGCTCTCTCTCTCTCTGTCTGTCTGTCTGTCTGTCTGTCTGTCTGTCTGTATCTGTCTGTCTGTCTGTCTGTCTGTCTGTCTGTCTGTCTGTCTGTCTCTCTGTCTCTCTCTCTCTCTCTCTCTCTCTCTCTCTCTCTCTCTCTCTCTCTCTATCTCTCTCTACTCACTAAGGCGCTGGTTGCAGAAACTCAATGGGTTTTTTGAGTAAGTGAGAACATCGCCTGAACTGTAGAATCCCAGCTGGTATGTTTCTCAAGGTTGGACAGAACAATATCGCTTTTGATGAGAAATTCGCGAGTGTAAACAACAACAAAAATAAAAAAAAAAATCTTCATTTCAACATAACAAAAAAAAATTTTCCTGTGTATTTTTAGAAAGTTTGTGTTTCGTTGTTTAATGGACTATTTTTTTTTTTTTAGATATTACAGGGTGTTAAAAGATGATTATTTTGGCCCTATACGACAATACAGGGTGTCTAAAAAAATGAAACCTGTTATAGACGATAATATAAACTGAAGTTATTTATGTTTCTTATGTCAATACGGGTTTTGTTGTGGAGGGAAGTCCTTTGATCTGTTATGACTTGGTGTGTGTGTGTGCGTGTGTGTGTGTGCGTGTGTGTGTGTGTGTGTATGCGTTAGTGACTTGATTATTATGAAAAGTCGTGTTTGTTTTGTAGTGCACATACCACCACTCAGCACGTCCACCAATTGGCTGCTTCCTCCTTTTCCTCCCCGTCTCTGATTGGTTGATGAGCTCAGGGACCATTCACATAGTAGATTGAATCGGATGAACAGGTATTTTGAGGACAAGCGACGGTGATGATGGGTGAGAAAAAGACGCACACACACACAGACACACACACACACAGACACACACACACACAGACACACACACACACACACAGAGACACACACACACACACAGACACACACACAGACACACACACACACACACACACACACCTACACACACACACCTACACACACACACACACACACACACACACACCTACACACACACACACACAGACACACACACAGACACACACACACACACACACACACACACACACCTACACACACACACACACACTACACACACACACACACACCTACACACACACACACACACACACACACACACACACACACACACACACACACACACACACACACACACACACACACACACACAGAAAACAATAAACAATTTACGAACGAGAAATTGCGTTGACTCAGGCGACACTCGTGGAAAAATATTAGAACACATTACTAGTAGTTTAATTTCCTGTCGCCGTCAACGAAGACTTCTTAAAATGAAAACACACACACACACACACCTATACACACACACACACACACACACACACACACACACACCTACACACACACACACACACACCTACACACACACACACACACACCTACACACACACACACACACACCTACACACACACACACACACACACCTAGATGATACATTCTGTGACTTGTGATAATTTATGTATATGCTATGGCTGATAAATAATGCTATGAGTCGTGTTTACATTTTATATTGATATGAATGATTAAATTTACATTGGTTTCGTCCGTGTACGTTGTTCTTGTACGTTCGTGTGAGTTCGTGTGCGTTCGTGTGCGTTCGTGTGTGTTCGTGTGCGTTCATGTGCGTTCGTGAGCGTTCGTGAGCGTTCGTATGTGTTTTTGTCCGTTCGTGTGCGTTCGGGAGTCACCAGAAAAAAAAGGAATAATTAAAACTGCAGAAGCAATAACACACCTGGATCCATATATATCAGATAGTTAAGACCGCCTCATTAACCTGGTAAACAAAGACTCCAATTAACCCCCAATTAAGCCTCTAATTACCCTCCCTAATTACCTCCCACTTTATCTCCAAGGTACAGGTAAATGACTACCTTAAACTCTACCACTTAATTGACGATTTACTAATAGCCCAATTATCAATGTAAAAAAAAAGTACAGTGATTAATTCGGTCGATTACCTGGGCGTGAGAACGAGCTGTGAAAACGACCAATTAAAACCCCGATTATGAATTATTTCCACCAATCCCCTCTCTCTCTCTCTCTCTCTCTCTCTCTCTCCTCCCCCCTAGAGAAAAGATCTATCAGGGGTAATAAACACAAGGGTGAGATTACTATGTTTAAGTCTATGGGATTACCGACTTATAGACAGTTTAATGTATGATTGGTATAGTCTTGTCTTGCCTTGACGATGTTAACAATGCAGTGGAGGTAGTCTGATTTTTTCTGTTTGTTTGTTTGTTGTTATTTTGAAACACCCTAACGTTTACCTGAGTTTGGTTAGGTTACGTTAGCTTTAGGTTAGGTTAGGTTAGGTTAGGTTAGGTTAGGTTAGGTTGGTTAGGTTAGGTTTGCAGCTGTGATCAGAGAAGGCCGTGACTTGTATCTGTAAGCGAGGCGTAGGCGAGGTTGTGTGTATGAGAAGCCAGGTTGAAGTGCTGTACTGCTGCATAATTCACCTTAGGCAGCTGCCGTGTGATCTTTTCCTCATGGTGTGTGTGTGTGTGTGTGTGTGTGTGTGTGTGTGTGTGTGTGTGTGTGTGTGTGTGTGTGTGTGTGTGTGTGTGTGTGTGTGTGTGTGTTTCATTCATATATCATCAAATGTTTTATTTATTTGTCTGTTCTCTGTGTCTGTCTTTATCTACCTGTCTATTAACAACTATATCTATCTATCCATCTATCTTTCTGTCTTTCTGTCTGTCTGTCTGTCTATTGCAAACTTTTCTCCTTTTTTTAATATATATCACTGTTTTTTCATGTATCAAGCTTAAATCCGCTTTCAAGCTTAACCTGGGCAATTAATTTTACCTGTGTTAGGGTCTGTCTTAAGGCCCTTACAAATCAATTCATTGGTTGAGATTGATGGTGTGTTCTTGTTCATCCTGGGGGAAGAAACTTAAAAAAAGTCAACAACAACAACAACAAGAGGAGAGGGGCAGATGGCGTTGTTATTGTTTTGGTCAATCAGCTGACTGAGAGGGTAATGTTGTTATTGTGTTTTGGGTGAGTCAGCTGATGCGGTCTCGTTCATCTTTCGTTGGGTTGTCGATACTAACTTGGTCTTCTTCTTAGTCTTCTTGTCATTCACACATATCCACTCTCTCTCTCTCTCTCTTTCTATCTCTCTATCTCTCTATCTATCTTCCATTCCTCTTGCCTTCATGTCCCCCTCCCCCTCCTCCTCCTCCTCCTCCTCCTCCCAATCCAACTTTCCATTTTTCATACCAGAATTTCTCCAAACTTTCCACCTGTAGTTTTTCAACCTTCATCTGTTTTAAGGAGGAAGAATTTACATAGGGACCTTCAAAACACTATTTATACAGTAACTTAAATGAGATATAAACATCATCATATATGTAAATTGTTATATACGTGTTGCTTTGAAAAAAAAAAATATATATATGTCTTAAATGAAGGAGTTAAATTACCCATCCCTAAACGGACCACTACACATCCACATAATACCGTCCACACGCTGCATAATCGGCACAGAACAACATTATGAAACCAATGAATACTAATGACTGTCTCCTCATTATCAATTTGCCACGGTAAAAAAAAAATCGCAAACTGAGAAAAATTTGAAATTGTTTTATTTTTTTTAATATGTTTTCTAGGATAGTAATAATATATAGATAACATTGATAAGGCTATAGTCTGCATTGTAATTAGAATATAATGTTACCTGGGCCGTGTAGGTAGGGGAAACGTCTTAATTAATTATACGGTGTTAAGTACAGGTAAGCTCAGTGAACTCAATGGCGTGGAAGAGTTGACAGATATGTTCTAAATGATTAATTAATTATTTATGATTTAATTACCTATGATTTAACTCAGAAATACATTTATAATTTAATTCGTTTTAATGTGTAAAATGTTGGGAAAATAATGTTTGTTTTTTGTGAAATATATGAGATTTGGTTTATAATAAATGTGTTAATAAGGATAACAATTACTCATTGGTTTTAGTAGTAATGGCTATTGTACACTGTCTGTCTGTCTGTCTGTCTGTCTCGTCAGTTATGAATCACCCTGTAGCTATGTCATATACGTTCCAATTTTGTACTCCTGTCCACGAGGCACTGATTTTAATGAGTTTATACCCGATTTTAACTGAATGAAATCTGTCATCTCTGTTTTTGTATCGGGGATCTGTTGTGTGTGTGTGTGTGTGTGTGTGTGTGTGTGTGTGTGTGTGAGAGATGAAATTCAAGATTCATTAAATAAAGACACATGAATCACTTTTGTTTTCCCTGTTACACTTGTCTACATGTATATCAAGTCTTGCAAGCCTTCATTAAGACTTTCTCTTGTGTCTTAAGACTCTCCAACTCTTAGATTAAAGACCCTTTTGGAGTTCCTCTTTACTGAAACTTTCTTGTTCATAGTTACCAGATTACTTTGTTGACACTGTTTTTACTGCGTCTTCCGTCCTTCCTCCTCCTCCTCCTCCTCCCTCCCTCCTCCTCCTCCTCCTCCTGCTCCTCCTCGTCCCTCCCCCCTCCCCACCCTCCTCCTCTTCCTCCCCATATATTCCTTCTATTTTCCTCCTCTTCTTCCTACTCCCTCCTCTTTTCTACTATTCTTCCTTCTCACTCTTTCTCCTCCTCCTTTACTCCTCCTCCCTCCTCTTACTCCTCCTCCTCCCTCCTTCTCCCCTCCTCCTTCTTCACCCTCCCCCTCCTCCTCTTCTCCTCCTTTCACCCTCTGCATCTCCTTCTTCTCCTCCTCCTCCTCTTCACCCTCCCCTCCTCCCTCCAATCACCCAATTACTGTTGTCTTTGTCACATCAACCATAACCATTTCCCATCAGGTATCACCCTAGCCTTTAATACTCTCAAGAGCCAATATCTCTCTTTCTCTCTCACTCTTTCTCTCTCCTTGTCTCTCATCATATACTCTTCTTTGATCTCTGTTTTGCTTCTCTCTCTCTCTCTCTATCTCTCGTTTTCATTTTAGTTCGTGTATTAATTCCTGTTATTATTCGCCTTCATCTGTCTCTCAAATTCGTGTTATTTTCAAGTCGATTTTTTATGTATTGTGTCAACGGGATATTTTTTTTTCTTCATATTATAAAAAAAATATATCGATATATTTTTTTTTCAGTTACTTTCATATATCCACGTATTTATATATATCCTTCCATAAATATCCACATACATCCACATAAACCCAGATATATCCAAGGACACAACCACACAAACCAACACACACCTCTACACACAATCAAATCACACCTACACAGAATATATAAATGCCGACACCCTCCCCTAACAAGTATTGTACGTACACACACACACACACACACACACAGAGTATAATCCCCTCTCTCTCTCTCTCTCTCTCTCTCTCTCTCTCTCTCTCGCATTCTGAAAGCCTTTTTGTGTTTAGGAAATTAAAAAAACACTCACTAGACTCAACCAATGATTACTCTGATGGTTCCGCATTAGATTAGTGATTGGTTGAAAGAGGCATTACTACGGCGAATGTGATTGGTGGAGTAGTGATGACTTAAAAGGCATGCTGGCAGTAGATTGGTTGAGGCGGTAGGATTAGGGAGGTGATTGGAGGTTATTGGAAGTGGTTAGGAAGACTCGTATGTAGTGGTAGTAGTAGTAGTAGTAGTAATTAGTTGTAGTAGTAGTAGTAAGTAGTGTTAGTAATAATAATTGGTGGTGGTGGCATAGTTGTGACGACAGACAGACAGACAGACAGACACACACACACACACACACACATATAAATACATACACACCCAAAAAACATACATACAGACACCAGACACACACAACAAAAAACACATTCCAAGCTCGATCAAGGAGGAAACTTCTCTGTAATTCCTTGTAACAGGATTTCTCTCTTCCCTCATTCACAACAACATATTTTGACGGTGTGAGGTGAACTTTGACCTTTGAGGAACTACCTGAAGATTAGGCATCCCAGTTTATTTCATCTGATGATTAACCACCCTAATGTTACTTGTGGGGGAGGGGTTAGGGTAGGTTAGGTTAGGTATACGTGAGGGTGTTTAATTACCAGGTACAGCAAACAGGGAGGAGGAGGAGGAGGGGGGGGGAGGGGTTGTGTCTATGTGATCTCTGGAGGTATTACACACACACACACACCCACACACACACCCACACACACCCACACACACACACACCCACACACACACACACACACACCCCAGACACACACACCCCAGACACACACACACCCCCCAGACACACACACACACACACCCCACACACACACACACCCACCCCCACACACACACACCCACACACCCCCCCACCCCCCCCACCCCCCCTCACACCCCCCCACACCCCACACACACACACACCCACACACCCCCCACACCCCTCACACCCCCACACCCCCCCCCTCACACCCCCCCACACCCCCCATCACACACACACACATACACACACACACACACTCTCTCTGTGTCTTTCTCTATTTTATACAAAGTCTCACCGATCACACATAAACTTAGGGAAACAAAGAATAGAGAAACAGAATCTATTAAAAGTTTTCTGTTGTTGTAATGTAGCTGAGGATAATGCCGGAGAGAGAGAGAGAGAGAGAGAGAGAGAGAGAGAGAGAGAGAGAGAGTCCACCTCACCTGGGCCGTATCTTCCTCACCTTTGTCCTCAGTTTCACCAAAAAAAAAAAAAAAATCTCTTCTACCAGGTAATCCTCCTACCCTCCCTCCCCCTTTCCCCCCCCTTCAAGAGCTTCGTACGAAATGTCACGTCCTGAACAAGTTATTCTCAAAACACCTCACTATTAATTACACACACACAAGTCATGTAGATAGTGTGGAATTAAGACTGGTTTAAGACATTATTAAGGTGTAAATTATATAAATACAATTATGTTAGATGTTTACAATAGTTTAATAATTATAATGTTTGTTGATAATGTTACACCGTGTTGATATTTCAGTAAGGATGATCAAGTCGACGTTTTTATTTAGTTCTGAAACTCACGTCGACGTTTTATTTAAACTTATCACAAACTTTATACCTCGTCTCCCTTGTTTATAAAAACCTTTGATTGTCTTTTGAAACAACTACTAACGAGACACTACTGGCGAACAAGAAACAAAAAAATAATTAACACAAACAAAAAATATTACTCGATTGTTTTATTTATTTATTTTTCTTGTTGAAGTTTGTGTTTGTTCGCCTGACATCACCTGTTATAGACCCGTCGACCTTTACGTCTCTTAATTAAAGGATATCAAGGAGCTATCACAGAGACCTCTTATCCTATCCCTATCCTTATCCTATCCCTATCCTAATCTACCCTATTCTATCTTATCCTATGCTATCCTTATCCCCTGTACGACATCCTATTCACAAACTAGCTCCTATTTATCAACTGGAGGACTTTTTACCCTCCTTTCATATATGAGAATTACTTATCATTAAATCCTATTATCTAATATACTATAGGACTAGGCGTGTGTCTGTCTGTCTGTCTGTTTGTCTGTGTGTCTGTTCTGGGCAGCCGAAACGGCACAATCGTTTTTCATCAAACTTGGTGGAAAAATCGCAAAAAATTCGTAGAGTAGAACAAACCTGGTCCCATATCGATGGTTTCTTTAGGAAGCCATTAATTAACCATTTTATTTACGCTGGAAAGCGATGCAAGTCTACGGACTTGGCGCACCCTCATTCGCTGTACGCTGTCAGCCAGCCGGCCGGCGACTGCACGCTAGCCAAGCACGAGCGTTCGAACTTTCACGCTTTGGTAAACTGTACCACCGGACTCGCCACCGGGCACGAAGTGCCCACGATCACTTGTTATTTCCGATTGCACTAGACAACTTTAGCTATTAAATTCTTGGCTAGTAAATTTCCCTCCCACTAAAACCCGGAGCATCTGACCATCACATAGTATATAATCGTGTGTGTGTGTGTGTGTGTGTGTGTGTGTGTTTACCGAAAATAAAACGAACGGAAACAGCTTGTGTGTTACTCTTTATCAGTGACATAATGTCTTGTGTCCTGTTTCTCACTCAAGTAAGGGGAAAAGGTGTGTGTGTGTGTGTGTGTGTGTGTGTGTGTGTGTGTGTGTGTGTGGAGTCGTGTGTGTGTGGTGGAGGAGAGAGTGGAGTCTGTTGTTGATTATAAAAGGCAGAAATAAATTTATAACGTTATGTGTAAGACAAAGGGAGGGAGGAGGAGGAGGAGGAGGAGGGAGGAGGAGGAGGAGGAGGAGGAGGAGGAGACGAAGAAGAAAGAACAAGACAGAAAAAAGAAGAACAACAAGCAGAACGAGAACAGGAATAACAAGAGGAGGAGAATAGAAGAAAAAAATATTGTATCTCACCCTAAGAAATATTTCCGAAGTATAACAACGAACTGTACACCTCCCTCTCGTTGTCTTGCTTAACATCCGTCCACGAGAAGCTCAAGAAAATACTAAGAAGGAAACAGTTTAGTGTTTCATAATTACATGTGTTTGTCATAGGTTTAGGTTAGGTTAGGTTTTGGTTTAAGTTACGTTAGGTTTTGGTTTAAGTTACGTTAGGTTTTGGTTAGGTTAGGTTTAGGTTAGGTTTACGTTAGGTTTAGGTTAGGTTACGTTAGGTTTTGGTTTAAGTTACGTTAGGTTTTGGTTAGGTTAGGCTTAGATTACGTTAGGTTTAGGTTAGGTTACGTTAGGTTTTGATTTAAGTTACGTTAGGTTTTGGTTAGGTTAGGTTAGGCTTAGATTACGTTAGGTTTAGGTTAGGTTACGTTAGGTTTTGGTTTAAGTTACGTTTGGTTTTGGTTAGGTTACGTTAGGTTTAGGTTAGGTTACGTTAGGTTTAGTTTCTCATCCATCAAATAACACTTCATAATGTTCTTAAACTTACATATTATTATACTTACTAATTAATGAATATCTCTATACATATTAATTTGGTCAAGGCATCTCGGGGGTTCTTGTCCTGTTCACATATTAACAAGCTTTACTAATTGTTTATAGACTCAATAACAACCTTAATCCTACCAATGAGGCTTAGCGATATTTTGAACCGGTTAATGGTAAATCCGTTCTCATAATCCCCTCCCAGTCACAAACACATACACATGCACACAGACTCATACAGACACACACACACACACACACACACAGAGTACACCCAAAACACGGTCATGGGTGGTAGTACTTCAACAGAGGGCGAGTGGGTGGGTGGCAGGACGATAGGGCGGCAAGATGGGTGGGTGGGTGGTTGATAAGGCAGCAGGATGTGTGGATGGTCAAATGGAGTGAGTGGAGTGGGCAGGTGGGTGGGTGGCAGGACATTGATAGGGCAAGATGGGTGGGTAGGTGGGTAGATGATAGGGCGGCAGGATGTGTGGGTGGGTGGGTAGGTAGGTGGGTAGGTGGGTGAGTGGGTGGCTAACGAGAGGGCGGCAGGCTGCGTGGGTTGATGGATGGGTGGGATGGATGGCAGGACGATACGGCGGCAGGGTGGTTGGGTGGGTGGCAGGGCGGCAGGATGGATGGCAGGCAAAAGGGAGGCCGCCGCCATATGTTTCCAAGAACTTAGTTTAATTACCAGAGTTATCAGATGAGGTCGAGGATTCTGGCCAAGAAAATGATATCCCACTTGACCCCCGTAGAATGAAAGTCCAACTCACAACACACGGGAATACAGACCTTAAGAGGTAAGTATTTTAAAGTTGTTTCAGGTTACCGAAATGAACGTACTTTCAGGTGATAATTATGGTGCGTATTGAGGCTACGATGACGTCATGACTTGCGTATGTTAAGGTCACTCAAGGAGGTGGTGGTGGTGGTGGTAGTTGTGGTAATGGTAATAGTGATGGTGGTGGTGGTGATGGTAGTAGCAATAGTGGTGGTAATAGTAACGATGATAGAAAAATGTAATGGTAGTGGTAGTAGTCGTAGTAGTAGGGTGTAATCATGTCAGCAACAGGCAGGTTGAGGCCAGCAGCACTTATCAGCAACAGGTGTCAGCATGAATGAGTGTCAGCTCGGGTACCATGAGCAGGCAGCCTGACATTGTTCCTGCCTTAATGAGGAGTTATGAGCCACGTGTGAGTGAGTGTGTGTGTGTGTGTGTGTGTGTGTGTGTGTGTGTGTGTGTGTGTGTGTGTGTGTGTCTCCATATTTATTTCTGCGTCAATTGAGCATCAGTCAATGTTTTAAAGTAGATGAATGAATGACGTTTAGCTTCAACAAAAGAGAGAGAGAGAGAAAGAGAGAGGTAGCCAGCGAATCTCCCAGAAGCACACCCGAGTTTAGTATGAGGCAAGGCCACTCAGACTAAGCCGGTGGTCGTCAGTCAGTCCACCATCAGAGCCGCTCAAGGGAAGACCTACACCTCGTTACCACTTCATTTTATCCTCTGTTTTCTCTTTATCTTCTTCTCTAACTTTACGAAATCTTGTGTGAAAAATGCAAAATGTGTTGAGAAAATATACATATCATAATTAAAATGAAAACCAGGTGATAGAACTATTAAAATTCAAACCCCTAGAAAAAAATATTAATAAATCGGTGTAGTGAAAAAAAAAAGAAAAAAAGAAATCTATTGAAACTACGAAAAAAAAAAACTGAATTAAAGTTATATAAAGTGAACTCTTGTCTTATCATCATGTTTTGCAATACTTAAAAGAACCCCCCCCTCTTCCCACCCTCCCCCCTCTCTCTCTCTCCCTCTCTCTCTCCCTCCCCCCCTCAAAAAACAAAACAAGAGGTCGGTGGCGCGTACAGGAAGTTGGTGATCTGGGACAGTAATTGGTGAGTACCCTGGTTCGCATCTTGTATTGCTGGAGTTATTTTTCTCTTTCACTATCCTCAGGGCTTAACAACATGGGCTGGCTGTCACTCTCCTCCTTCCTCCTCTCCCCTCTTCCCCCCCACACAAACACCCCCATTTACTTTACCGTGAGATGGCCCCCCCACCCCCCCACCCCGTAAAAGCAAAAAAAAAAAAAAAGGTGGAAGTCTGGTGAACCTTCGTCTGGCGTCACTGAGAACATTTGAAGGGAACGCCAGGCTTAAAGATATATCCTAATGTGTTTAAATGTCATGGTAAGGTTTTTTTTTTTATCTTGTCCTTGCTCATAGGTTATATAGACGTGGTGTCGACTCTGTCTGTCTGTCTGTCTGTCTGTCTGTCTGTCTATTGGTTGATGGTATGGAATATTTCTCTCTCTCGCCACCATTACACTACACTACACTACACTACAGTTACACTACACTACACTACACTACACTACACTACACTATACTACAGGCAATAAAACCTATCACCTTTGTCCTCGGGTAAGTATACAGTACCATTACCTTGAGTACGATGAATTAATGTCTTGAGTACGATGAATTAATGTCTTGAGTACGATGATTTATCTTGAGTACGATAAATTAATCCCTACAGTACGATTACACAACCCCTTAAGTTATTAATTCATTATGCTCAAGGGGTTAAGTCATTGTACTCAAAGGGGTTAAATCGTACGACTCAAAGGGGTTAAATCGTACGACTCAAAGGGGTTAAATCGTACGACTCAAAGGGGTTAAATCGTACGACTCAAAGGGGTTAAATCGTACGACTCAAAGGGGTTAAATCGTACGACTCAAAGGGGTTCGTCGTACGACTCAAAGGGGTTAAATCGTACGACTCAAGAGTTAAATCGTACTCAGTGAAATTAAAAAAATAACCTTCCTGCAGCAGCTAAGAGAGAGAGAGACTGACCCTATTTCTACCTCCCTTCCGAAGCGGTAGTGAAGTCGACCCTCTGGAGGATCTCTATGACGTCGCAGCGTTTCAAGGGCGTTCGTAAAGTTCTCCCAATGTTGCATCAGCTGAGCTACAGTGTGGACGAGGCCTCTCTCTCTCTCTCTCTCTCTCTCTCTGGACCGTACTCAACAAACCACAAATACCTTCCTACACCTCACCTGACACACCAACAAGTAGCACACCTTTAATTAGCAGCAGGTGAACCATTAATTTGTACCCACTGACTCTTTTATCATTAATAAAACACAGAGTTAGGACCCAGACATGACATTTTATGCCTCTGAATGCATCACCAGTGGACGAGTGAGGCATCAGACACGTCATAGAAGCATTAGAGGCATCAAACATGTCATAGAAACATAAAACACGTTATAAGAGGCATCAAACACATCACAGTCATCAAACACATCACACAGTCATCAAACACGTCACAAAGGCATCAAACACGTCACAAAGGCATCAAACACATCACACAGTCATCAAACACATCACACAGTCATCAAACACGTCACAAAGGCATCAAACACGTCACAAAGGCATCAAACACGTCACAAAGGCATCAAACACATCACACAGTCATCAAACACATCACACAGTCATCAAACACATCACACAGTCATCAAACACATCACACAGTCATCAAACACATCACACAGTCATCAAACACGTCACAAAGGCATCAAACACATCAC
>NW_024721459.1:307500-310000 GCF_018991925.1 Homarus americanus | reverse complement strand
TGGAATTGCTCGTATATTTCTGTTTATGTACGTACACACACACACACGTACACACACAACGTACACACACACCAATTTGTCAACTTAGACTTGGATGATAAACTTAAGCACTGAGGACACCCAGCCGTCCATCCTGTGTGTGTGTGTATATAAAACTACACTTCATTGCATTCCACTCCACTCCCTATCTCATCCCCCTCCTCCTCCCCCTCTCACCCCTCTCCTCACTTCCCCTTCAATGCCATGAGTCAAGTAGACGCCCTCATGACACTGTTGCCAACTGGTTTGCAACAACTACCCTTAATGGTTACCTACTCTCCCCTCATTGTTATGGTAATACTGCTTCTCTCTCTCTCTCTCTCTCTCGTTCGTTTATGTAAGAGGGAGAGTGGGAATAAGAGAAGGAGAGAAGGAAGAGGAGGAGTAATAGAAGGAGGAGAAGAGGGGAAGAAGAAAAGAGGAGGAGGGGAGTAGGTGAACAGTAGGAGCAAGGAGGAGAAGGTGAAGAAGGGGGTAGAGTAGGAGGAGAAGGAAAGAGGAGGGGGGGGGGAATAGTAGAAGGAAGTGGAGGGGAAGAAGAAGAAGAGGAGGGATAGAAGGAAGAGGAAGAGAGGTAAATAAAACAATGTGTTATTCTCTCTCTCTCTCTCCGCTATTTCTCTTGTCGTCATGTGTGTGTGTGTGTGTGTGTGTGTAGTTCATTTAAGTGGAAGATTGGCCGTGTTAATGGTGTCCTGTACTTACACTGATGAACGTATTACACACATACACACACCATACACCCCCACCTCCCCACACACTTAATAATAATAATAATAATAATAATGAAATATTGTTTTCAGAAATGTTTAATTCAATGACGTCAAAGATGAAACAAATAACTAAGGTTTTTTTTTAAATTTACTCCACATTTCCTTCGTCTTTTTTTTTTTAGATATATTTTGTGTTTGTTTATCTTCTTGGTTGATTTTTTGTGATGTGTGTGACTCAAAGTATGAAAGTGTTCGGGTATCAGGGTATCAGGGTATCAAAGTATTAAAATATAAGGGAATTTATATAATTTATCCCGTTTTCTTTGATTTTCTTTGACAGACTAAAGTATTTTTTTTTCAATGGAACCTTTCCCCCAAATTAAACGCAAGTTAAAAGGAAAAAAAACAACAGAAAAAGATAAAGTTATAGTCTAAATACATGTGCGTCATTCATTACTTTGAATTACTAGGGTTAAAACAATATAAAACTGTCTATTTAATCTTTGTTATGTCATCGGCTCAGAGGCTTAAACCCCCAATGTGCGGTGGAAATTTACAACCGGGAAACAATGTCATTATTCCCACACGCGCCATACCCTTCCATTATCTTAAATCACAACAAAAACAATAATACATCGTTTATTTTTTCTTTCATTTTAAGGTAACCGAGTGAGGATTTAAGTCCATTCAGTCAACAAGTGAACAAAAATAGCAGTTAGGGGATTTGTTTTACGTTACGTCCATCAGTTTAGAGGATAACCGGCCCATGGTATTGTTGATGGTGGAATATAGACTCGGCCAGGCGCGGCTTACACTCCCCCCTCTGACAGAAAAAAAATCCTTCGTGTTGTCGATTTTTTTTGTTTTTTTAAATTCCAAACTTGTCCATCGATTTGGTCATGTCGGAATAAAAAAAAAATAAAATCATAGAAAAACATGTTAAAAGCCGTACATGAGAAAGCTTTTAGTGGCAAACTATTGTTACTAAAGTGACTACACCACAACAGCTGATTAACGTATAAGGTATTAGAAAACGGTGATACTTTCTTTTTTATTTTTTTTATTTATTTATTAGGCACTCCCCTACATCATTGTGGAAGGTGAAGCGCAGAAGCGTTTACAGCGCCCAACAGGGAAGCATGCTAAGTTCATGCTTGCCTTTATGTCTCATGAGTTAAGGGCGTAGAAGCCTGAAGAGTTAAGGGCGTAGAAACCTGAAGAGTCAGTGGTTTATGTCATCAAGTTATTGGAAGCTCCAACAACTTGTCCCTGAATACGAATTCGCAGCTTTTGACTAACAACAGGTACCTACTTTACTGCTAGGTGAACAGGGACTAATGGGGGCGAGGAAGTATGTCCAAACAACTTCCACCGGCCCGGGAATCGAACCCGTGACATCTCGCTTGCGAGGCAAGAGCGGTACCACTCTACCACCAGCACCCCCAAACGGTGATACTATGAATCAAACGAGTGATTTTCGTTTATGTGGTAAAAAAAAATCACACAATAGCTATTTTTTCTTAAATAATAATATCTACAGAGTTGAAACTTACAATCATAAATCATTAAAATAATTGATACTTAAAAAATATCAAATGAGGATTTAAATTCACTCGGGGGGAAAAACAAAAACAAAATATTATATCAAAGATGAGGTAATTTTCTCGAAGTTGTTTACATATCGTGGCGCCATTTGAGTATGTAGGTAGATAATGTCAACCAAAAATATTTACCAGTGTATAATATCA
>NW_024721459.1:272500-302500 GCF_018991925.1 Homarus americanus | reverse complement strand
TGGTCACTTTACCTCTGTAACCAGGTGAACTAGTAACCAGGTAAACCACTAACCAGGTGAAACCACTAACCAGGTAAACCACTAACCAGGTGAATCACTAACCAGGTAAACCACTAACCAAGTAAACCACTAACCAGGTGAACTAGTAACCAGGTAAACCACTAACCAGGTAAACCAAACCAGGTAAACCACCAAAGGTAAACCACCAACCAGGTAAACCACCAACCAGGTAAACCACCAACCAGGTAAATCACCAACCAGGTAAACCACCAACCAGGTAAACCACCAACCAGGTAAACCACCAACCAGGTAAACCACCAACCAGGTAAACCACCAACCAGGTAAACCACTAACCAGGTAAACCACTAACCAGGTAAACCACTAACCAGGTAAACCACTAACCAGGTAAACCACCAACCAGGTAAACCACTAACCAGGTAAACCACCAACCAGGTAAACCACTAACCAGGTAAATCAGAATTAAGACCCAAACACAGTACTCACTCATCCGTCCACCACCCGCCATCCTCTCTATCGACCGCATTCAAGATCGTCGACCGTAGAAAATCCTGAGAGACACGACCGTAGAAAATCCCTATGGAGACACGACCGTAGATAACCGTAGACATTGACCCACGATTACTATCCTTCCTCAATACCAGCCATAGGCATTAACTTAAAGAGACACACGCCACTTGACCTCCAACGAGTGTTATATAGAGCGATCAAAAAGTCCCTGTGCACCTGTTATATAATGTACAGTCTAAGTTATAGTGTGTTCTTCCTTGTTATATCGACTTTGTTATATACTTTGTTCTTCTGGGAGTAGTATCGAACTTCCAACATTAACTGTGAATATTTTGTAATGTTTATTGTTAGTAGAGAAGGTATGGATTATAAGGAATGATTATGGTGTTGATTATTACAGGTGCACAGGATTTTTCGATCACCTAGTGTGTGTGTGTGTGTGTGTGTGTGTGTGTGTGGGGGGGATTTACTATGAATAAACATGTGTTGTGTTTATGTGCTTCTGATTGTGTATAGTATGTATGTAGTGTATGTATATGTATGTATGTATGTATGTATGTATGTATGTATGTATGTATGTATGTACCAACAACTGTAAGCGCCAAACAAACACGAAATTCCTGATCATTTTCAAAACAGTTAAACTTTATTCCAACACACACACACACACACACACACACACACACACACACACACACACACATACACGCGCAAAAAAAACACACCTCTGATTTTTTTAGGTTATGTTTTGATGGTGTTTTAAACTCTCAGTATTTCACCCAATCTACATCTACAACCTCAGCTAGGTAGACAAACAGACAGACAGACAGACAGACAGACCGACACAGACTGACCGACCGACAGACAGACAGACAGACAGACACTCTCTCTCACTACATATGATACAATACATAAAATAAATCATATTATATACATTTGGTTTACCTGGTAAAAGTTTTACTCTGGCACAGTTTATCTGGCACAAGTTTACCTGGCACAAGTTTATCTGGCCTAAGCTTAATCTTGGCCCAAGTTTACTCCTGGCACAAGTTTACCTGGCACAAGTTTATCTGGCACAAGCCTGGCAGTTTACCTGGCACAAGCTTACTCTGGCACAAGCCTACTTGGCCCTAAGCTTGACTACTGGGGTTTACCTGGCCTAAGCTTCATCTGGCACAAGCTTCTACCTGGCACAAGCTTCACCTGGCCTAAGCACCTGGCCTGCTTCATCTGGCCTAAGCTTCATCCTGGCACAAGCCTACTCTGGCACAAGCTTCACTCTGGCTCCAAGCCTATCTGGCCTAAGCTTCATCTGGCCCAAGCTTCACCTGGCCCAAGTTTCATCTACAAGCTCACCTGGATAAGCTTCATCTTATCTAAGCTTCATCTGGCCTAAGCTTACCTGGCCCAGTTTACTCCGGCCTGCTTTATCTGCTTCACTCCTGGCCCAAGCTTCATCTCGGCCTGTCATCCTGGCCCAAGCTTTACCTGGCTCTAAGCTTACCTGGCCTAAGTTTACCTGGCCTAAGTTTACTCCTGGCCCAAGTTTACCTCGGCCAAGTTCATCTGGCCTGCTTACCTGGCTCAAGTTTGTCTCACCCAGTTTCGCAGCCATCTGGCCTGCTTACCTGGCCTAGTTTCATCTGGCACAAGTTTGCATCTAAGCTTTACCTGGCCTAAGTTTTACCTGGCACAAGCCATCTGGCATAAGCTTACCTGGCCTAAGCTTTACCTGGCACAAGTTTCATTCAAGCACAGTTTACCTGGCCTAAGTTTACCTGGCCTAAGCTTACCTTGCAATAAGCTTCACCTGGCACAAGCTTACCTGGCACAAGCTTCATCTGGCCTAAGCCTATCTGGCACAAGCTCATCTGGCACAAGTTTCATCTGGCACAAGTTCATCTGGCACAAGCTCATCTGGCACAAGTTTCATCTGGCCTAAGCTCATCTGGCCTAAGTTTCATTGGCACAAGCTTCTACCTGGCACAAGTTTCCATCTGGCCTAAGTTTCATTCGCAAAGCTTCATCTTGCACAAGTTATCTGGCACAAGCTTACCTTACTGTTTACCTGGGCTCCAAGTTTACCTGGCCTAAGCTTCACCTGGCCTAAGTTTACCTGGCCCAAGCTTCATCTAGTACAGCTTCATCTGGCACAAGCTTCACCTGGCACAAGCTTCATCTGGCACAAGCTTACCTGGCCTAAGTTTACCTGGCCTAAGCTTATCTGGCCTAAGTTTACCTGGCACAAGTTTCATCTGGCACAAGTTTACCCTGGCACAAGTTTCATCTGGCACAAGTTTACCTGGCACAAGTTATTCATGTAATAAAGTTTACCTGCACAAGTTTACCCTGGCACAAGTTTACCTGGCACAAGTTTTACCCACAAGTTTACCTGGCACAAGTTTACCTGGCCTAAGTTTACCTGAGAACATTATGCAAATTAGATCTTATGAGTTAATGTGTTGAGGACAGACGATAGATGGGGAGGGGAGGTACAATAGCATCAGGTCTATTAAAGCCTTTACCTTCAGTGGATATAGACCTGGACCTGTGTGTGTGTGTGTGTGTGTGTGTGTACCATGAGAAAATATAACTTTTGTATTTCAGTATGTCAACAAGTTCCCCGTTTATAAATTAGCTTAGAGGTGTGTGGGGGCGTGGGTTGGGTTGGGCGTAAGTGGGGGCGTGGGGTGGGGTTGGGGCGTGGGGTTGGGTGGGGTGGGGTGAGGCGTGGGATGGGGGTGGGGGCGTGGGGTGGGGTGGGGTCGTGGGAGGGGATCTTCAATCTTTCATCTCTGAAGTAATTATCTGACAGGTATTTCTGGGGTGGTGGGAGGAGGAGAGGGATGGGGTGGTGGGGAGGGGGGTAAGAGATGAGAGTGGAGGATAAACTATCTACCTCCTACCTGTCTCTCCTCCTCACTAAACAACTGAACCATCTAATGAAAACAACGATGTAAACAAGAGTAAACAACAATAAAATATATAAAATGGAACAAATATACCAGAGACTCCACACCACACACACACACACACACACACACACACACACACACACACACACACACACACACACCACACACACACACACACACACACACACACACACACACACACACACTCACACACACACACATTCAGAACTTTGTGTGTGTGTGTGTGTTAATGATGAGATAGACCGATTAAACTTAGTCAATTCACATGCTGCAGGCCAAGAAAATTTAATTTGGGACCAACATCACCCACTGGGATATTACTGTCTGTTGCAGCAATGTTGAAATACACTGCATAGACGAGTCCTTTTATTGCCATGGAGCAGATTTTTCCTCTTCCACTCCATTCTCACTCCACACTCCACTTCATTCCACACTACTTCACTCCACACTTACTAGGTCAGAGGTAGTACTACTGTATGTGTGTGTGTGTGTGTGTGTGTGTTTATGTGTGTGTTATACCCACATACCTCATACCCCCCTCATTACCCACCTCATACCCTCATACCACCCTCATACCCACCTCTTCCCCACCTCTTATACCCTCCCTTCACCCCCCTCCTTACACCACCCCCCCTCCCCCACCCCCTTCACCCACCTCATACCACCCTCATACCCTCCTTACCCACCTCCTTACCACCTCATACCCACCTCATACCACCTCATACCCCACCCACCCCCTCCTTACCCACCTCATACCACGTCTAATAACTTAACACCCTTTGACGCCTTACATCATCCTCCTCAGTGAGCCAAACTAAACTGGTATAAACTGAACTAAACCAGACAATAATCGTCTCTATTTCTCACTTAACAATTGTCTCTCCCCTCTCTGTCTCTCTTCCTCCTTCACCTCCCTCCCTCCCCTCAACCCCTCTCCTCACCCTCTGCCTCTCTCCTCTCCCCCCCTCTCTCTCTCTCTACACTCTCAGCTCAGGAGATAATCTCTCAGCCATTCCTCCCCCCCTCATAATCTTTCTCTTACCCATCTTCTCTCACTAGATCATCGTCCTTCCTATTTATTTTTTATCATGCCTTCTCCATCTCCTCCTTTACTATGTTGTTGTTCTTTCGTTCTTTTTTTCTTACCTCTCTCTTTCCCCTCTCTCTCCGCCTCACACCTCTCTCCCCCTCCCACCCCTCTATCTCTCACCTCTCTCCCCTCACCTCTCTCCCCCCTCACGTCTCTCCCCCCCTTCCCTCTCTCCCCCCCTTCACCTCTCTCCCCCCTCCCACCTCTCCCCCCCCTCCACCTCTCCCCCCTTCACACCTCTCTCCCCCCCTCACCTCTCTCCCCCTCCCCACCTCTCTCTCTCCCCCTCCTCCCCCCCTCCCCACCTCTCTCCCCCCCCTTCCACCCCTCTCTCCCCCCCTCACCTCTCCCCCCCTACCTCTCTCCCCCCCTTCACACCTCCTCTCCCCCCTCCCACCTCTCTCCCCTCACCTCTCTCCTCCCCTCACACCTCTCCCTCCCCTCCACCTCTCTCTCCCCCCTCACCTCCTCTCTCCCCTCCCACCTCTCTCCCCCCTCACCTCTCTCCTCCCCTACCTCCTCCCCCTCACCTCTCCCTCCCCTCCCACCTCTCCCTCCCCACCTCACCCCTCTCCTCCCCCTCTCCTCCCCTCCCCTCTCCCTCCCCTCACCCCTCCCCTCCCCTCACCTCCCCTCCCCCCCTCCTCTCCCCTCCCCCCTCCCTCTCCCCTCCCCCCCTCACCTCTCCCCTCCCCTCTCCCTCCCCCCACCTCTCTCCCCTCCCCTCACCCCTCCCTCCCCCCTCCCCACCTCTCTCTCCCTCACCTCTCCCCTCCCCCCTCCCCCTCCCCCTCCCTCTCCTCTCCTCCCCTCTCCCTCCCCTCTCTCCCCTCCCCCTCTCCTCCTCACCTCTCCCTCCCCTCACCTCTCCTCCCCTCACCTCTCCTCCCCCTCACCTCTCCCTCCCCCTCCCTCTTCCCTCCCCTCACCTCTCCCTCCCCTCCCTCTCCCTCCCCTCCACCTCTCCCTCCCCCCACCTCTCCCCTCACCTCTCCCCTCCCCCCTCACCTCTCTCCCCCCTCACCTCTCCCCTCTACTCAAAGGCTCAACTGGCCACAACTTATGATAGTCATCGTTTAAGTGAGTCATACATCACAGTAAATCTGGCCACACTAAATTAACCAACATACATACATACACTCACACACACACACACACACACATACATACACACACACACACACACACACACACACACACACATACATAACATAATAATAATGGTCGCCCTCGAAATTGAGGATGGCCAAGGAGCTCTAGGGAGTGATTTTGTTAAGGTGTAGCAGCTGTCCCAAACCACACCCTGAGTTAACAGTCCGCTCGTTTGCGAGACGAGCATGCTGACCATTACACCACAGGTACAGTACATACATACACAGATACACACACATGGATGTCCTTTACAGCAGACGAAGAGATTGACACAATAACCAGCGCTTTGTCTCACTAATTACTTCCCTATGTCATTTACCACCAAGGGCTCACCTAATTGGCTTACTAATGACTCTGTTTAGTTCCTCAGGTCTGTCACAGGTCATGAGAGAGAGAGAGAGAGAGAGAGATGAATGTAATAATGTTAAATATGTTCCAGCCAATCTCTCTCTCTCTCTCTTAAATATAGATACGTCATTAAGGTACGGACTCAACCTGTTATAGACAAAAACACAAACGATAATACCAAATTAATGAGACGATTCATTATCTTACGAGGACTAGGTAAATTATTATTATTATTATTATTATTATTATTATTATTATTATTATTATTATTATTATTATTATTATTATTATTATTATTATTATATTTCTTACTATTATTAACATTAAGATAAACTAATTTCACGTAGTATTAGTGTTATAGACTTTTACCAACCAATCAGGTGTTGTGGTTACTATGACTTAATCACTCAAATAAATCAAATATTTTACTTATCATTTAATCACCTAATTGGTTACCCATAATATCAAGTAAAATATATAAATGTTGAAAAATATATTATTCTTCAAAATGTCAAAATAAAATGAGTATAAAATGGAGGAATTGTGACAAATATGTAAAATACTAACATGGAAAATTCTGCCAACATTAACCCTAAAGCGACATTATCCCACATGCGATACGTAATGTAATGTAGGAACTGGTAAAACAGACGACGATGCCAATAATCAATAGAGAATGGCAATACTCTCTTAAAAAATAAATGCATTTATTTTTTCACCACAAAGTACGGCTGCCACCTCTCTCGATGTTACCAATTTTTTGCAATAATAAGTTACGGTAATATTGCTTAGCTGGCACAATAGATTCAGGAGTTTTTTTTACATTATGCAAAATATATAATGAAGGTAATTTATTTGTGTTTTGAAGGTGAGACACATTAAATGGTGATGTTTTTTACACGAAGGACAGACAGACTGACACACACACACACACAGAGGTCAAAGGTCACCAAAATAGCATGAAAGGCAAGAGAGTTCATTCACTTACTAATGCATTTTGAACCCTGAAGGAAAGAAGGAACGAAGGAAGGAAGGAAGATGTAAGCCAGAGTGAAGATGGGCGTTGAGAGAGACACTCTTTCTGCCGCCCATCCCTCACCTCCCCCGCACCCCCTCCCCACCCTCCCACACACACACCCACCCCCACCCCTTCAAAATACCTCCAAATAGATAGGGGAGAATAACACCTGAGGCTGCCTTAATTAGATACTTCCAGGTAACACCATTTAAGAGACCAAAATAAGATGCTTATTACCTCTTGATTTATTGAACTCTTAATAAAACTTTAGATTAATTGAAATTTTTTTCCAAAGTGTGACGAAAAAAAATATATTGTTGGTATTAGAATCAAATTGGAATTCCTCGATAAATTTTGATATATATATGTGTGTGTGTGTGTGTGTGTGTGTGTGTGTGTGTGTGTGTGTGTGTGTGTGTGTGTGTGTATGTATGTGTGTGTGTATGTGTGTGTGTGTGTGTGTGTGTATATGTGTGTGTGTGTGTGTGTGTGTGTGTGTGTGTGAATTAGATGGAACTGAATTAGGGTGAAACTGAACGCTGTGAAAAACACAGATACAGAGTGGATAATAATAACAATATTAACATGGCTGAGCCAGTTGAGAACCTGAGCTCTCTTTGAGGCACCTGATATATACTATACATTTATCTCAAGGAAGTATTATGTAACATTTAGTATCATCTGGAATAGTACAATAGCCTGGTGGTAATAAGAACATCTCATAGTGTTACCACGGTTATCACTTCAATATTTATTTATTTTATTATTTATTATTTTTTATTTTTATTTTTTTATTATTATTTTGTTTATTTATTTACATACATATACACATACATATACATATACACACACACACATATATATATATATATATATATATATATATATATATATATATATATATATATATATATATATATATATATAAATTAGAGTGGAATTTAAAAACATAAGTATAATGGGGGAGCAGTACAACCTGGCCTGTACAGTAATAAGGTTGAACAAGAGGACAGAGCTTTTAGGATTACGTCTAGTTGGCAATTATGTTTATTGAAATGGTAATTACTTATTTATTTACATGATAATTTCCGATAAAACGGATTTGATGGTACAATAAAAGCAGGTACTGTAAATATAGTAAGTGTTACAAGAAATATTAATACTTCGACAATAGATATTTGTTTAGAGATGATTTAAAGGAAGGGAGCGTAGTCTTTGCTTGGATGGGTGGGGGTAAGTTGTTCCACACCTTCACACAGTGATATTTTATGGAGGTCTGGGACTGAGAGGAGCGCATGGGGGGTGGTCTTAGTAGCTCTGGGTGCCTTAAGTTATATCTCTGATTATTCCGGAACTGGAAGTAATTATTGTCAAGCAAGTGATTGATAGATTTGTAAACAAAGAAGGCACAGCAGTAAGTGTTAATATCCTCGAATTTTAAAAATTTCAATATAGCAAATTTTTCGTTTGTGTGATCTGTTTTTTTCAAGTAGGTCATTGTCTGTACAACTCTCTTTTGTGCAGTAACCAGAGATTGTGTTTTTGAAGAGCCAGAGGCCCCCCATAGTGTGTGACAGTGTATCAGGTGTTGGTAAACAAGATCACGATAGATTTCTTTCATTGCTGTGAGAGTGAGTGACTGTCGAGTGTGATACATGATTGATACATGATACCGCACTGTTTATTGACTTTACTGTGAATGGCTTGTATGTGGTTTCTCCAGTTAGGTTTCTCATCAACAATAACTCCGAGGAATTTAGTATTTTGTTCGCGTTTGAGGACTTTATTACCAAGGTACAGGGGGTTCAAGTCTGGAGGTAAGTTTTTTCTTCTGTGAAAGATCGTGTCGTGGGTTTTCTCAAGGTTTAAGGTCAGTTTATTACGTATTACCCAGGTCCCGACTTTAGTTAATTCAGTGTTCATAATTCTCATTAAGGAATGGAGGTCTGAGTTGCTGGCATAGAGATTACTATTGTCTGCAAATAAGTTGTATTTTATGAGTGAGCTGGCGTGGACTATGTCGTTTATGTACAACAAAAATAGTACTGGACCGAGAATTGAACCTTGGGGGACTCCATACAAGATTGGCGAGGAGTCAGATTTGTGGTTATTATAACAGACATACTGCATTCTGCTGGACAGATATGAGGTAAACCAATTGTGGGACAGGGCCCTAACGCCGTAATGCTCAAGCTTTGAGAGGAGGATGGTATGGTCGACAGTATCGAAGGCTTTAGAGAGGTCCAAGAATATACCGACTGTGAACTGACTGTCATCAAAGGAATTTAAGATGTCATTAGTAAAGGCTAGCAGAACACTCTCAGTCGACCTTCTCGCTCTAAATCCAAACTGGGAGTCTGTAAAGATGTTATTGGCATTGCAGAAGGAATTTAGTCTATTACATGCTTTTCCAGTATCTTACTCAAGGTTGGGAGGACTGATATGGGGCGGTAATTCTTGAAGAGACCTTTATCCCCAGATTTTTTATATGCCGGGTGGACTTTAGCATTTTTCACTTTATCAGGAAAGACACCACTAGTGAAGGAGGAGTTACAAATGTGGAGGAGAACAGGTAGTAATAAGTGGGCCACTTTCTTAATGATGCTCATTGGTATATTGACTTCGCCTGCTTCTGCATCTTTGGACATTTTTATGATGGCCAGTAATTCATCTGCTGTGACAGGGGATAAGAATAGTTCATTTTGCTGTCTGTTTTGCTGGTAGGCTCTAAATTCCTCATGGTGATCAGGGATGCTCTCTGCAAGTTTTTTGCCAACATTAATAAAATATTCATTGAAGTGGTTGGCAATGTGGGAGGGTTCCGTTACAACTGAATCGTTTATCATAAAAGCTGAGTGGGGGGCCGAAGGCTGAGTGTTCCTGTTCTGAATAGAATTTATGACATTCCAGGTTTTCTTACTATCGCCTGATGCTGACTGGAGCTTATTTGTATAATAGTTACGTCTGGCATTTCTAACTGCTTGAGTTACTCTATTTCTGATACTTCGGTAAGCATCACCGAAAGTTATGGGTCTTTTTGCAAATTTCCTTTGGAGTTTGTGTTTTTTCCTTTATCATTATCTTAATTTCGCTTGTGATATAGGGTTTGGATATGGATACAGTTTTCACTGACTTAGTCTTGAGCGGGAAGCATTTACCAAAGCAAGCATTGAAGATGAAGGAGAAGTTACTGCTGTTCACGTCAGGGTTGTTGGAGGCATAGACAAGATCCCAGTTAGCATTCATTAGGTCTTGTGGCTGTTTTATACATGGCAAAAACTGGGAAGTGATCTGAGATATTGTTATAAATAATTCCACTTGCAAGGTTGTTAGGAGTGTTGTTAGTCCAGATATGATCTATCACAGTGGCAGAGGTGGCAGTTACTCTAGTGGGTTTGGTTATAGTGTTGAAGACGAGTTTAGAATGACAGGTAGCAAGAAGGTCTAATGCTGAGATGACGGTTTCTGATTTTAATAGATCTAGGATGAAATCTCCTGTGATGTAGCAGTCTTTCCTCTCTGATCTTATGATAGAGATAAGCTCCGAAAATTTATCTAGAAAATTCCATACATTAGTGTGGGGTCTTCTGTAGATTATCCCTACTAGGATATTTCGTGTGTCGTTACGTAATTCAATGAAAACACTCTCCATGTACTCCTCCTGAACCTTTAAATCATCTCTGACAGAAGTGTTATACTTGATATCAACATAATGGGCGACACCACCACTGTGTCGTGACGTGTTGACGCAGTGTCTATTATAATTAGGAATGTTATACAAATGGTCAATATCGTTAGTGAGTTTGGTCTCAAAGAATCCAAGTACATCAAATTTGTGGGCAATAGAAGATAAACACTGATCTAAAAAGGTATCTAGATGAAGGGGAATACTGCTGATGTTATGGCTAATCAAGGAGAAGGAATGAGGTAGTAGAAGACTAGAACTAAACTCAGGAGAGTCAGGAAAGTAATGGTTACAGTTGGGGTTGGTGTAACCCAATGAGTTATGTAGAAAGGCATCAGGATCGATATGAGGGAGTATTGTGTCGACACCATGGGTAACACATACGATCTAAGACATCTAAGGGACTGACACTAGCATCATTATTGTGGGGACATTGATACTGATTAAGGAACAGTAAAAACTCAGGGTCACTGAGGTGTGTGTGTGTATGTATAATTAATTCATGTAAGTATTTAATAATTAAGTAAGATTTTATATGTAATTTTTACGAGTATCAACTATAAAATCATTCAAAAAATATATATTTATTTAATCGGAACAAAAATTTAATAAAAAATATTTATAACTAAAAAAATAAATAAAATCTAGGTTTTATTTTAGACTATTTTTTCCCGGTTAAATATTGTCTCTGTTGTTTTGGTCAGACTTAATGTTTGTTGTCGTAAAAATAAACAAAAGTCAACAGGAGTCAAAACTATTAATGGGATTTTAATTATTTTTTGTTGACATATGGATTTCCCTCCCTCCCTCTCTCCCTCCCTCTCTCCCTCCCTCCCTCCCTCCCACCCACAGTCCCTCCTTCCCTCCCTCTCCCTCCCTCTCTCCCTCCCTCTCTCCCTCACCAACACTCTCACTACGTCTCAGTTTCAGAGAATTATTGAGATTCTCTTAATCTATCTGTCTTAAGGAGAGAGAGAAGAAGAGAGAGAGAGAGAGAGAGTACTGACCACCTGAGCCCCCCATAAGGCTTACCTGTACTAGCGGGATAAGGTGTTAAACGAGCTCCACTAATGACTCTACTAAACCCTTCTGATTAATGGTACACAGAGAGAGATAACTTGTATGTGTAGGAAGAAAAGAGATGGAACATAAGTGAGATAATGATAATGATAATAATAATAATAATAATGATAATAATAATAATAATAATAATAATAATAATAATAATAATAATTGTATATATTAAACATCAACATATGCTTCAGCCAATGGTAACTGTTGAACAAGAAGATTAACTCAGATATGGTTATATTAGATAGTTTAGGTTAGGTTAGGTTAGGTCAGGTCAGGTTAGGTCAGGTTGGCTTAGGTTAGGTTAGGTCAGGTCAGGTTGGCTTAGGTTAGGTTAGGTTAGGTTGGCTTAGGTTAGGTTGGCTTAGGTTAGGTTAGGTTTAGTTAGGTTAGACAGAATGAGTCTATCCAGTTCTCCCACGCCAGGCAGCTGCAGGAGGTGTTATCGGCGCCTGGCAACCCTGCAGGCCGGGGCAGTATATAAGAGAGACGCGGAGGAGGATAGATGTTAGCCGAGCACTTGCTCCTCCCTTCATAACATCGAACCCCCGTGTGAGAGGTCCACGAACGGCGGCAAGGCAGGTGGCACCGCGTGTCTTTGTGTAGGACGCTTGTACACCAACTTACTCCCCAGGAGCGCCACCCACAAACTTTGTCTCGCTCACCACCGGTGCTAGACGCGCCAGCCCGTGGCTCTTGGTAGTGCTTAGTGGTGCTCTCTGTGACTCATTCTCAGACCAGCTGTCTCCTTCGTCACCAGCTGACACCCCTGTAGGAGCACCCACTTGGTTTAGTCTGGAGGAGGAGGAGGCCGTCGCTGGCTCCTCCACTCTTCTCTAACACTCACTCTTACAACCTTTTATTTTCCAGAGTCTTTGTGTGTGTGTGTGTGTGTGTGTGTGTGTCGTCACATTACCGGGCACAGCTCACTGCTCCTCCACAAGATCCTCCTCCTCCTCCTCACACTCCCAGGTGTTTAGACCAACCATCTTTATGTACACCTATGTTGTCTATTATGTCATGTACTTAAAAACAGATAAAGGCGAATTACTTTTCCGCCACTTTACACTTATCACTATATAGGTAACACGCACACACACACACCTGCCTTAACCTTCCCTACAGCACACACACACACACCTGCCTTAACCTTCCCTACAGCACACACACACACACACCTGTCTTCACGTAGCCACCCAACATTACATAAACCCGAAATATTGATAATAAATAACAATAACAATTTAAACCAAGTACCAAAGTGCGCTTCTCATTCCCCGCCGTGATCAGCCGCACTCATTATCACGCCCTCAGTCCAACAGCTTAGCGAGATCAAACCTTTTAGGGAGATTAAATAACACTCAGCGCCAAGGTCGTTCCTAATGTGTTATATTTCGTTCATCTCAGCCGCCACCAACGCCTTAAGCTGATGATAAAGCTGATAGATAGATAGATAGATAGATAGATAGATAGATAGCACTGCAGTTCAACAGCTCATTTAACATTCTGGATAAAGTCAGGATAACATTACTACACAATTCTGACAGTCACTCGGCGTCCATGTAATCACGCGAGAAATGGCGGGGATTACGGACATAAATTATTCATGACAGCATACCAGACAACACATCCAGACTAACACAATAAATCCTAACCTACCCTCACAATAAGTTAGGATCGTTAATTCCAGTTAGTTACAGTTAGCTTAGGTTAGATTAAGGTGGTTGGCGGCAAAGGCAGTTCAATAAATAATTTTAGGGCCGTTACCCCTCCGCCCACCATTTCCCGCGTGTTTACATCAATGGCCAGTCTTTGTCAGGCAAATTTCACACTTTAATGGCATATATTTATCCCCGGTTAATCTTGACCTAAGTTACTGACGCACACAAACATAAATTTTATTGATACTTTAATGAGAAAATAACGTCGTTTTGTTCAATATTGAGAATGTAAATTGCAACATTAATAAATTACCGTCTTGCAATGATTCTAATTAGACTTCACTTTGATGGAATGGCGCCTTTGAGCATTATTTCAATCACAATATCTCTCTTATTTCTCTTATCTCTATCATATTTCTTATCCCTCTTTGGACATTGATTCTAAACCTGATATTTATTACAGATAGAGAAATATTATTATAGAAGTGTAGCTGTTATTGTTCTCTTGTAGAAATGATCTGTTATTGGAAGATTAGTTGTTACAGAATATCCCAGACTGATTTCCTCCGATTACCCAAATTTTTTTCCCGATTTTCAACATTTTTACCTTATCTCCAACATTTTCCCCTAATCTCCAGCATTTTCCTTCAATCCCCCAAATTTTCCTTCAATCTCCAACATTTTTTCCCCAATCTCCAGCATTTTCCTTCAATCTCCAACATTTTTTCCCCAATCTCCAACATTTTTCCCCAATCTCCAACATTTTTTCCCCAATCTCCAACATTTTTCCCCATCTCCAACATTTTTTCCCCAATCTCCAACATTTCTCCCCAAAACGCCATCAATATCCCCAATATATATAAAACAGGTAATAATCACCACATCTCTTATACATTACTCTTAACATTTATTAAGGAGAGTCTGCAGTGTACTATATCCGCACTACTTCTCGAACAAGGAATATTTTTTTTACGACAGACGTTCATATTTATATATTTCTTTATAAGGGAAAGCATCAGATAATTCTTTCTTTTACATTAATTTACAATGATAGTTTCTTCTTTAACGTGATATACAGTATAGGATATTCTGGAAACATGATGGTATGGCGGGTTTGATGTGATAGATCCTCGCTTGACATGATAGATGGTCGGTTAACATGATAGATGGTCGGTTAACATGATAGATGGTCGGTTAACATGATAGATGGTCGGTTAACATGATAGATGGTCGGTTAACATGATAGATGGTCGGTTCACATGATAGATGGTCGGTTCACATGATAGACGCTTGTTTGACATGATAGACACCCGCTTCACATGACAAACACTTCGCTTGACATGACAGACAGTAGCTTAACATGACAGACGCTCGCTAGACATGACATCACAATCTTCTCGACATGATAGAACACGTTAATAGGCATGATTGAGATAATAATAACTTTTATGATGAATTTAATGTGTTTGTATATTGGAAAATACTTATATAAAATAATAATTGTATTTAGTGATAATTAATAATAGTCTTGGTTTTATTTACATGTTATTATTGAATCTATTTAATTTAACACTGTTGATGTATTTAACACCTTAGTAATTTATTCTTTTATGGTTTATTACCTTTAAAAAAATTAATTCACTTATCATCATGTATATCGATAGAGGGGAATATAAAGTATAAATAACAAAGATAAAGTTAATAATAAAGGAGATATTTTAAGATATTGGTGTATGTGAAGGACTTTGTGGGGGTCCTTACTAAACATTCTCTAAGGTGAATGTTGGAAGAATGTTTGTCGTTTATTTTATTCACCTGTTGTTATTGTGTGTGTGTGTAGTAATAGATCTGGATGTTAATCGATTTACGGATCGTGTTCCGGGAATGGTTAGCCAGTGCAGTTGGCGAGTTGTCCGGTCTTCTCGGACTATTCCTTGATACTGGGTCATGCAGTTCGTTAACTCAGGGTGTGGTTGTTGTGTTGGCGACAGCTGCTACACCTTAAACAAATTCACGAAAGAGAGACGAAAGAGAGAGAGAGAGAGAGAGAGAGAGAGAGAGAGAGAGAGAGAGAGAGATCTTGACCTCTGCAAAATTACCCCTTAATACTTGTGCTGATCCTCGTGTCAACAGAACTCCCTCCACCTGCCAAAGCGAGAGTCCCCCTAACGCTAAATATTTTCCCTGCTATAATCCATAAAAAAAATTTCCCCATATAGTCTTAGTTTAATTCTGACGCCATTTTAACAACTTAGTTTTTATTATATGTGTTTTTGTTAAGTTTTTATTTTGTTAATTTTATTGATTTTTTAACGTATTTTTTTTATTTTGTATATTTTTTTTTTGGGGGGGGGGTTAATTTAAGGGATTTTTTCTTGTTGTTGTTATTCTCTTTGTTGCTTCCCTTTTAATACGTCTCTATTATACACCCACCCACACCCACACACACCCACATCCACCCACATCCACCCACACCCACCCACACCCACCCACACCCACCCACATTCACCCACACACACCTCTCCTCCCCTCATTTAAAATTCCTCTTCAATCTAATTATAGGTAAATCCAGGTAGATCATATTAACTCTTTGAACCTGATGGATAATTAAAACGGATTACCTATCATCGGGCAGTCACTATTTTCCTATCATTATTCACTATTTATTATACACGACAAAACTCTTGATTATACAATGTTTATTTAATCCAGGTGAGTATAATTAATTGGGATTTTTTTTATCAGGTAAGGTGATTAATATTGTCTGTGTGATGAATTTATTATTATTATAAGTTGTACCGTGGCGTAGTGGGTGTTCAACCTCAAATTGCTGACCAGGTAAAAGGTGTAGTAATTCGATCATTAGACGTAGTTATGGTTGTTTGTATTCTACCTAACTACCGCTTGGTGTTGTTATGTGGTTGATCTAACAACTCTACGTAATTGCGTCTTGATAGTTGTTATGTTAACTTCCTCTAGGTATATTTAATGAATAAATACTTTCAATACTCTATATACATTTCACCTAACAACACACACATACATAACACGCACTTAAACTAACAAACAACTAATTATACTAACAAAAACACACTTAAAACACACTTAAGTTAACAAAACACCACTTATACTAACAAACAACGCACTCTACATGTACTCAAACCAACACACCAAGCTTTACCATGACGCAGTACCCACACACTCACACACACTCGGGACACCTTCATAGATTAGCAGTTGAAAGCGAAAACGATCGAAGCGAAAGTTATAAAAGCTGAGAAGATGAGAGTGACTGCTGGCCTGCCCCTGGAGGAGGAGGAGGAGGAGGAGGAAAGAGGGGAGGAAGAGGGGGAGGAGGAGGAGGAAGAGGGGGAGGAGGAGGAGGAAGGAGGGGGAGGAGGGAGGAAGAGGGGGAGGAGGAGGAGGAGGGAGGAGGGGAGGAGGAGGGGAGGAGGAAGAGGGGGGAGGTGAGGAGGAGGAAGAGGGGAGGAGGAGGAGGAGGAGGAGGGGGAGGAGGAGGAGGAAGAGGGAGGAGGAAGAGGGGGAGGAGGGAGGGGAGGAGGAGGAGGGAGGGGGAGGAGGGAGGAGGGAGGGGGGGAGGAGAGGAGGAGGGAAGAGGGGGAGGGAAGAGGAGGAAGAGGGGAAGAGGGGGAGGAGGAGGGGGGAGGGGGGGAGGAGGAGGGAAAGGAGGAGGGAGGAGGAGGAGGGGAGGAGGAGGAGGAGGAGGAGGGGGAGGAGGAGGAGGAAGAGGAAGAGGGGGAGGAAGAAGAGGAGGAGTAGGCAGAGAAAAAAAGTAAGAATGACGAGGAAGAGGAAACGGATGAGAGAAGAAGAAGAAGAAGAAGGAGCAGAAGAATAAAAAGGAGAAGAAGGAGGAAGAAGAAGAAAAAGGAGGAAGAAGACCAGTCACCCTCTACTTCTTCGCTGGGATAAGCTGACTAAGCCTCCCTCGCCTTGCCTGCTGTAAGACGAAGGTAAAACAGCAGTGGTGAAGGGCTGTTCTGCTTCTCTGCTGCCGAGATATTACTGCTTATTCTGCTCTCGGGAGGGGGGGGGTGTGGTAGTAGTGGTGGTGGTGGTAATGTTAGTGTTAGTAATAGTGGTAGTAATAGTGGTGGTACTAGTAGTATTAAATCAGGAATATCACAAATATTTATCTAACCTTTATTGCTTACTATCTGCCAGGGGTGAAGATAATTTTTTGGTTTCTCTGTTTTCCTCCTCCTACCTTCTATTTTTTTCTTACACACACACACACACACACACACACACACACACACACACACACACACATTTCACTAATCGCTAATTGGCTGGCTGCTGCAGGTAAACAAATATTTCAAGGATCAGCCTTTGATTGGTTGATGCACATGATGTGTTTGGTGGTATGAAGAAACCTCTCTCTGTGATTGGCTGATGAATACGACGTGTTTGGACATGTGAGTTAACCTCTTCCTGTGATTGGCTGATTCAGAGGAAATGAAAACACGGCGACAGTGTCAGTATAAATAGTCATTACTTTTTTTTTTACAATTTACAAAGCTCTTCAAGACTAAATGACATTATTTTATTTTTTTACAGTTTACAAACCTTTTACGGTGATTTATTGTGGAGCACTCGAGTAATTTGGAAGCCTAAACTAGACACCTACAATTTCGTTTACAATTTACAAATCTTTTACAATAATTTACAAGCTTGTATGGGAAGCTTCGCCGAATTTACAATTTAGGTGCGTAAAACTACCCAAACGGTTTATAAATATTAATGGGTTATCTTTTACCTACGACAACTCCAATTAAGTTAGGTAATGAAAGGGTCCAGGTGAAGGTAGTAAGGTAGTGGTGGTAGGTGATAGTAGTAGTTGATTGTGGTAGGTGATGGTGGTAGGTGGTGGTGGTAAGTGATAGTGGTAGTTGATTGTGGTAGGTGATGGTGATATGTGATGGTGATAGGTGGTGCTGGTGGTAGGTGGTGGTGGTGGGTGATGGTGGTGGGTGATGGTGGTGGGTGATGGTGGTGGGTGATGGCGGTAGGTGAAGATGGTGGTAGGTGATTGTGGTAAGTGATGGTGGTGGTAGTAGTAACTTCCTCAACATCAAAGGGCGTCTTTTATCGGCCGGGACTTGGAAGCCCTTCATGGAGTACCTTTCCTGCTGGGGACTTACTTAACTGCTCTAGGCCTAACTGAGTATGACCTCCCCCACACACACACACAATAAACACACAAACACACACACACACACACACACACTCACACTCACACAGTCAAAAATACATTAATATTAGGTACTGGACGTCAACAATGAATATATAATTTTTTACAATATTGTTATACACCCGTTGGCTTTTATCCTCTACCACGTATGTCAGTTTGTGTATGAGGGAGGGGGGGGAGGGGGGGGCAGTGTGTATGTGTGTATAGATGGATATATGTAACGTTCAGGCCATTTTTTTTTTCATGTGTGATATGAAAATAATATTGAAATTTATTGTTTGTGTTTGTTTAATGTGTTTGTTTGTTTGTGTTTATGTTTATGTTTGTTTCCAGGGTGTTTGTGTTTTGTTTTTGTTGTTGTTGTTGTTGTTGTTGTTGTTGTTGTTGTTGTTGGGAGCTTTGGTCAGGTTGGGTAAAAAAAATGTGAAAGGTTTGGTTAGGTTAAGTTAGGGTTAAGTTAGGTCAAGATTGGTTAAGTTAGGTTAGGTTAGATTAAGTGAAGTTTGGTTAGGTTACATTAAATCAACTAGGGTTAGATTAAGTCAGATTAAGTAATGCTAGGTCAGATTAGACTAAGTTAGGTTAGGTTAGGATACATTAACTTAGGTTGGGGTTAGGTTAGGTTAGGTTAGATTAAAGTTAAGTTAAATTACCGTTTAAAACACGAGTAATCTGGTTCCTTCGTATAGAGATTAAATTTAACATCAAAGGCTCGGCTTAAGTAGGTTGTAATGAACGGTGTTATTGATGATGTTATTGACGATGTTATTGTTGACGATGTTGTGATTTTGTTATTATCATTATGGATGGCGTTATTAAAGTTATTTATAAGGTTATTGACGTTATCATTGGTGAAATAAAAACAAAAATCACACCAATAACAATAACAAAACAACAGTCATTTTGATATTTCATTTTACAGTCAAGTACAAAATCTACATAATATCTTTCGTGGGTACAAATTGCTCACTTGCGCCCCCCCTGTATGTATGTATAAATTATGCATACATGTATATAATGAAACATATATTGCAAACACATATATGTATTTTCATAACACATACATACATACAAACACACATATATACATACATATGATACAATACATACATACATACATACATACATACATACATTGTACACTGATTTTGTAAATAGGGAGAATCTATTTTTGTTCTTCATATTTTAAAAAAAGTGCTTCGTTTAAGTTAGATATGGGATAAATTGACTGGTGCTTCATGACTCTGTTGAAGCACTTAAGGATCTTGAGAGTTGAAGCACTTGAAAACCCTGGCCAAAGGAGTGCTTTATAACACTAGCAGATGAAGCACTCAAAGTACCTGATAACTGAAACACTTACAAACACTTAAACAAAAGAAGCCCTTAATAACTGAAGCACTTTGAACCTTTAACAACTGAAGCAAGATACTCATTTACCACAAGCCCAAGATCCCAAAGTAAAGTTAGTTAACACATCATCCATTCTCCCCTCCCTCACTCCCCCTCCTCCACCTCCCCCCCCCCCCCCCCCCCCCCCGAGGTAATAAAGACGTACGTGTTTTAAGCAAAGTTATAATGAATAAACACGAGAGTAATGTACTTAGGCTGGCGTGGGTGGTGGAAGATGAAGGTGGAGAGGGAGAGAGAGAGAAAGGAATGGAGAAGGGAAAGAAAGAGGATGAGAGAGAAGAGAAAGTGGAGAGAGGAAAAAAAGAATTGAGAGGGCAGGAGAGAGGGTGGAGAGGAAGAGAGGAGTGGGAGGGAAGATATGCGATATACAATGGGTGTTATCGTGGACGTCTGTCGGATGTTCATACCTTCCTCCTCCTCTTCCTCCTCCTCTTCCTCCTCCTCCTCCTCCTTCTCCTCTTCCTCCTCCTTCTCCTCCTCCTCCTAATTCACACACACGACCTTTCAAAGACCTGCAGTGATGTTGAGCACGTAGCCAAACCATGTTGAGAGGAGGAGGAAGAGGAGGAGGAGGGAGGTAAGGAAGGAATGATGGAGAAAGAGAAAGAGGAGGAATAGAAGGAAACGAGAATGAAGAAGAAGAAGGAATGAGAGAGAAGAGGAGAAAGATAATAATAAACAGAAGGTATATGAGATGTCCCAGAGAGAAATAGATCTTGAAATACCTCTCCTCCCTTTCTTCCTTTTATCTTCCTCCAAACCACAGTTCATAAACCCTCTTCTGAGATATAACCAGGTAGAGAATAACACCTTTATTTCTCTATTAAATTGTTCTATTATTACATACCTCTCATACCTCTCAGAACCTCTCATACCTCTCAAACCTCTCAGGCCTCTCAGACCTCATAGAGTTCTCATTGGTAGAGCTGAAATCTTTGTATATTTTTTGTTATTTACTTTTTTTTTTTACACATTCTCTTACAACAATGATAAACTGCAATAACACACACACACACACACACACACACACACACACACACACACACACACACACAATAGGTTTCTTAGACACCAAATTCTTACAGAGGAAGAAAATGGTTCGTCTCACGTTTTCTCAACTTACAATTGTATTTCTCCGCCAACCTCCAAAAAAGATGTCGACTGCAATTGTGTTAAATTTGACCTTCAGTACAAACCCAAAAAAAATTTCATGCAAGTCTTGTTATTATTCAGTTCGCATTAAAATACAAAAGTTCATATTTCATACAATTGTTATGAATTTAGAAACTTATTAACCCCAATTACAAGTGACGTCTTTCTAAAAATAAAATAAATAATGAGAAAAAAATAATCTCTTTGTGAATGTCTTTCTCTCTGTCGAAAATTCCACTCCTGGTCTATTTGGGTTCTCCATCTGACGCTCAGTAAATTGTTGACGAGACTGAATCAGCTGGGAGTGGAGGCAGCAGGGGGAGGGGGGGGGAGGAAGAAGAGGAGGAGGAAGAGAAGGAGGAGGAGGAGGAAGATGAGGAGGAGGAAGAGGAGGAAGAGGAAGATGAGGAGGAAGTTGTGTCGTTTCATATAATGGTTGGTAGTTGAGGAGTGTCGTGGTGCTAGATGACAGGTGACTGGCCAATGGGCCCCAGTCGCAATGGACACCAGTCGTAATGGACACCAGTTGTAATGGGGCCCAGTCTTTATGGGTCACAGTTTTAATGGGGCCCAGTCTTAAATGGGCCCAGTCTTAATGGGCCCCAGTCTTAATGGGGCCAGTTGTAATGGCACCCAGTCCTATACCAGGTTATACTAGGACCCATTAGATCTGGAGCCCATTAGAATTAGGGCCCATTATAACTAGGGCCCATTAGAACTTGGGGCCCAATTAGGACTAGGGGCCCATCTAACCTATTAAAGACATAATAAAAATTCACCTCAACACAGTAGACAAAATGGCTCCCAAATGGCACTGTGACTCGAGAAACAGGACCACCCAACAACAACAACAACAACAACAACAACAACAACAACAACAACAAAAATAATAACAAAAACAACCACCAACAACAACAATAACAAAAACAATAACAACAACAATAAAGAATAACATAGAGATTTGTTAAGATAAATATATAGAGAAAAAATATATATATAGGGAGGGGGAGAGGGAAGGGAGGGGAGGGGAGGGGGGAGATGGGGGGAGGAGGACTTGGAGTAATTGAAGGAACCAGAAGTTTTGAGAAAGATTTCGTACAAGTTTTATAATGAAGAGTGTTTTAAGCATGAGAGTTGGTGTCCGGATGAGTGAATATTTGTAGTGGCCGGATAAGTAAATATTTTCAGAGGCCGAATGAGATGAATATTTGTAGAGACCGGATGAATGAATACCAATAGTTGCTGGATGATTAAAGTGGCCGGATAAGTAAATATATACACACAGTGACCGGATAAGTGAAGTGGCCGGATAACTAAATATTTGCAGTGGCCGGGTAAGTGAATATCTGCAGTAGCTGGGTGAATAATTATCTTCAGTAACCGGATAAATAAATATATACACACAATGATCGGATAAGTGAATAATAACCACAGCGGCCGGATAATCGAATATAAAGCTCCTTAAATCCAGGAACAATACAATACCTGGTCAGCTCCCACACCTGAGATAGAGGCTGCGTAAGTAAGCTATATGTATGCAACACCTGGATGGGTTTACCTGAGAGAGAAGAGTTATTATAAACCTTATCTCTTGCTTTAGGTTTTTTTAAGGGGGTTGGTTTAAGGTTTGATTAAGCATTTATTAGGTTTTAGCTTAAGTTGGTTTAAGTTGGTTTAATTAGTAGGGTTTATTAAGTACCATACATTAAACCTCGTAATTTTTGTTGCTTATAAATGATTCTTATAGAGACACGTCTATATAACGGACTTCTCTCTCCATTTAACGGACCCTCGATATAACGGACTTTCATCTCTATATAGTCCGCTAAATAGAAGGATTCACATCAAACAAACCCTCGATATAACGGACTTTCATCTCTATATAGTCCGCAAAATAGAAGGATTCACATCAAACAAACCCTCGATATAACGGACTTTGCTATATAATGTGTAGTAGATGTCTATATTACTCTATATTAATCAGTATTATGGTGAGTAATATTTGGAGGAGAAAGATATTAATGAGGTCACGAGGTTAATATTTCCTAGCCGAGAGGACACGAGGCTAGTAGGCGAACTTTATTGAACTAGATTAATGTAGGGAGAGATGAATGTGTGTGTGTGTGTGTGTGTGTGTGTGTGTGTGTGTGTGTGTGTGTGTGTCTGTCTGTCTGTCTGTCTGTCTGTCTGTGTAGTGTGTTTTCTCTCTGCTCCTGTCATCTGTCTGTGTGTGTGTGTGATGTGTCTCTCTGTCTGTCTGCAATACTTGTGTGTGTGTGTGTGTGTGTGTGCACCAAAACCTCCTCCAAACATTACATTCAACACAAAGAACGACACACACACACACACACACACACACACACACACACACCTAACACAGACCCACACACCTAACACACACCCACACACCTAACACACACCTGGTCTAGACACCTGGCTGAGGCTGTATACAGACACACACCCACACACATTATACACCTCTTGTACCACAGCCGAGCGCCTACACATAATTTTCTCACTGTCTGCCTCAGGTTCTGCCTTACTGTGTGGGTGTGGGGTGTGGGGGGGGTGTGGGGACTAATGCAGAAATTAGGGGTGTGGGGGAGTGGGGGTGTGGGGGTGGGGTGTGGGGTGTGTCTCCGTTGACTGTATATTTTCAACCCTTACACACACTCACACACACACACACACAGACACACACACTCACACACACACACACAGACACACACACACACACACACACAGACACACCAATAATAACTAATAACCTTATTCTAACTAAACATAAGTACATATAATGGCAGGTAAACACCCAGATAAACCACCACACACAATACTCGACCTTATCATCACCATACATAAGGCTAAGATTCAACTTAAACAGCCACATAAACAATCACACACAATATTCACTCTTATTACCACCCTACATAAGGCTCAGAGTCCTGTGCATGTCCTGATAGCCTACCTGTGATGTTATTAATTTACGTGCAGGTGGCTCTCTAGGACAGGTAGCGCCGGGGGTCATGTATTACCTGGTCTTACGGGACGTGTGGCAGACAGGTAGACAGGTAGATAGGTAGACAGGTAGATAGGTAGACGGGAATATAGGCACCCGTCCACTCACACCCACACACACACACACACACACACACAACCCAAACACAACTGGCTTCCCCACAAGCATTCTTACACCTCTAACACACAAACACTCTCACCCCCACCCCCCCCACACACACACGCCTTCACCAGAGCTGTCAACAACGCTGAACAAACAGAGGCTTTAGCTCCACATGTCAATAAAGTTCAACACAGTCTTATAGTCACAAGGAATTCCAACCATCTCACCTCTGTGTTATTTCCCTCCTATCACCCTGTGCAATATAGCTCTCTGTTGACATCGTTTTTCCCGCCATTGCAAGTAATTGAAAGTGATTGCAGGCTATAGAGGCATATGTCACTAGGGTGCAAGTAGTTGGGAGAGAGTTTAATGGTTGTTAGGTGGTTGTTAGGTCTATAAGGTAAATACTAATGGTTGGGTTGGGTTGTGTATGAGAGATTGGAAAAGGTGAATAGATATGTTAATGACTAAATGAATTATTATCGTTTTGACAGGTAAAGCTTAATTATTCCAGGTGTCTGTTTTCATTAATAAATATGTAAGGTGATTATTAAGTTTTAGTTTATGTTGTTATCGCATTTAAGGGATTAACCTAACCTACCCTACCCTTACCTAACCCTACCCTTCGCTAACCTAACCCTACTACCTAATCTACCCTAACCTAATCCCACCTAACCCTACCCTAACCTACCCCTACCGTAACCCTACCCTAACCTAACGTAACCTAACCTAACGTCTTACCTAACCCTACCTAACCTATCTACCCTAACCTACCCTACCCTAACCTAACCTACCTACCTACCTAACCCTACCTAACCTAACCTACATAACCTATCCTACCTAACCTACCTACCCTAACCCTACCCTACTAACCTAACCCCCTAACCCTGTCTACCCTACCTAACCCCTACCCTACCTAACCTACCTAACCCTACCCCTAACCCTACTAACCCTACCCTAACCTACCTAACCTAACCCTAACCCTACCCTAACCCTACCCCTAACCTAACCCTACCCCTAACCCCACGTATAATTTGCTCTGTTTCGCCTCGTGCTTCCTTTTGTCTCCAACTTTAAACTCCATATCTTTTAGAATATAGACAAGGTATCACTGGTGCTTTAATTAAACGGGAAATATAAGCCAAACAATCCTTTAAAAAATAACCCATCTTTTTGTGTCGTAGTGTTGACATTGAAGCACCGATAGAGAATCCATCTGTGTCTCGAGGCCTTACTTGAACCAATTAAATGAACATATCTCTAGTCACACACACACACAGTTTTAATATATGAACCTCTCTGAATCCATGATGATATTTGGGTTTTGTTAAATAATTTTCATAATATTCTGTTGTGTATTTGTGAAGCCTGACATGGAGATCTCCCCCACCCTCATCTACCCTCTCTACCACCTTCTCTACCCTCCAGCCAGCCAAGGTTTTAACACCGGGTTCGGAGATTCAATACACAATGGACGAGGAGGGACTATGGGTTTGATTTGGGTGTCTGGTGGTGGTGGTGGTGGTTGTTGTGGTGGTGGTGGTCCCGTGGGATGTTACCTGTGAATTGTTGCCTCACTTACCTGGCCACTATAGACACTGTTGTTTAGAGTTGGGTTTTTGTTTGTTGTTTATATTGTTTGTTGTTTATATTGTTTGTTAAATGTTTCTATATTTTTTTAATGATATGGGAAATATTTTTTTTTATGTCATGTTAATTAAAATACTGTCTCGTTTATGCTAGAATTAATTACCTTTGTTCTGTATTTAAATAATTATCTATATTTCTGTGTAATTATTAGAGAAACGATATTTTTTTTTGTTTTAAGAAAGAAAATATAATTATTTTCTTAGTGTCAGATTGAGTTTATGTGAATTTCGTCTGTAAAAAAAAAACCAAGATTATGTTCCTGGTATTTTTTTCAACATTGTACTACATCTTGTGTTAAGAGAGCGCTTGGCTAAAAGGGATCAGAATGTAAACAAACAGTGACGTCAGGGCAGAACTCCCCATAAGAGATAAATAACTAAGTGTTATGGCCAAGAACTGGTCCTTATCTACACCCCCACACACACACACAAGAAACCTCCCTTATCCAAACATCCATAAGTATGATCAGCAAAGGACGCAAAACAACTTACTAAATGCAAAAAAAAAAAATCCTATTCTGAGTTTTCCAAGATGTCGACACATTTGGGAAGAAAAACACAACGGTACTTTAGACAATAGAATAAAAACACCTCTCCCGCCTCCCTGAACACGACAACAGATGGAAGAGTCACCACCGTCGTTCACCTGCCATTACACTCTGTTGAACTTTACTACAGGAGACGAACGATTCCATGTCGATCCGGATTCTCGATAGTGTTCGTGGATGTCAATACGGATTCATATCTGGTTTGTTGTTGACGTTTTCTTAAGTTTTGTGTTTATACAGAGCATGTGTGGTTTGTTTGTTTTGTTCTGGGGTGTATAGGCAGAACTGAGAGAGAGGAATTGATTTATATAAGCAAAAGTTAGATAGATATTGACGAAAGATAGAGAAATAATGTTGATAGTAATTGACGAAACGACCAGAAACATTTAAATAATACCTAATGACCTATTGACCAAAAAATATCTGATACTTATAGGGGTAAATGATCACCATACGAAATATTATGATATTTTCAGTTTTATCGTTCTATAATCACCATGTTTGTGTCGATAACTTTACAAAAGGCCAAAAGAGAAATAAATTGACGAAACATTCTGATATTTTCTCTGTGTTTGTTCTCTAGTGTGTGTGTGTGAATATCCGATGGGTCGATTCTTACTGCCAACACACCACCACCCCACACAGTCACATACACTCTCCTACCCCACCCCCTCACCTCACACACACTCCACCCATCCACACTCTCTCACGGTCCCTCTGTCCAACACCTTACAAACACACTCTCTCTCTCTCTCTCTCTCTTTTCGTTCGTCCATCTTCCCAACACACACACACACACACACACACACACACACACACACTCGAACTCTCCTGGAAAACACACTCCAACACCTGGACAGCACACTCGAACTCCCACCCAACACTCGTCTTCCCGACTAACAGAATCATCTTTCCGACCAATACTTCACTCTCCCCCGACCAACACGTCCGACCAATATACACACACTTTCGTCTTCCAATACTCACGTTCCAGTGTGTGTATGTGTGTGTGTGTGTGTGTGTGTGTGTGTGTGTGTGTGTGTGTGTGTGTGTGTGTGTGTGTGTGTATCTTAACTATTCCTACAATATAACTTCCACCCCTAAGTCTCTCGAGTCTTTACCTCCAGTTGACTTGTTTACAACGACCGCGAGGCTCAGGGGAGACTAAGGCTCATGGAAGTTGTCTGTGTAATGTTGGGTAGGAGTCTTATGGCCCGTCCTCATGGCTGGGGATGAAGAGATTGTGTGGGGGTGGGTGTGTGGGGGTGTAGGTGTGTGGGGGTGTGGTGTGTGTGTGTGGGGGTGTGGTGTGTGTGGGGTGGGTGGGTGGTGTGTGGGGTGGTGTGTGTGTGGGGGTGGTGTGTGGGGGTGTGGTGTGGGGGTGTGTGGGTGTGTGGGGGGTGTGTGGGGGTGTGGTGTGTGGGGAGTAGGTGTGTGGGGAGTGTAGGTGTGTGGGGAGTGTAGGTGTGTGGGGGGGTGGGTGGGGGTGTAGGTGTGTGGGGGAGTGGTGTGTGTGTGGGGGTGTGGTGTGTGGGGGTGTGGTGTGTGTGTGTGTGTGGGGGGTGTGGTGTGTGGGGAGTGTAGGTGTGTGTGTGTGGGGGGGGTGTGGTGTGTGGGGGGTAGGTGTGTGGGGGTGTGGTGTGTGGGGGTGTGGGGTGTGGGGGAGTGTAGGTGTGTGGGGGGTGTAGGTGTGTGGGGGAGTGTAGGTGTGTGGGGGGTGTAGGTGTGTGGGGGGTGTAGGGGTGTGGGGGGTGTAGGTGTGTGGGGGGGTGTAGGTGTGTGGGAGTGTAGGTGTGTGTGTGTGGGGGTGTGTGGTGTGTGTGTGTGTGTGGGGGTGTGGTGTGTGTGTGGGGGGTGTGAGGTGTGTGGGGGAGTGTAGGTGTGTGGGGGGGGTGTAGGTGTGTGTGTGTGGGGGTGTAGGTGTGTGGGGAGTGTGGTGTGTGTGTGTGTGTCTCAATATTATATCCCATTTGATATCACTTGGTTACCTGTCATCCTCTCTGATAATTAATATCCTCTACCTGTTATTACATACCAGGTAAAGAAATAAAGACAATATTCGCTGTTATGGTATGGAGTCTGGGTAATAAAGTCCCCCTTCCCTTCCCTCGCCTCCTTCCTCCCTTCCCTCCCTTCCATTCCTCCCTTCCCTTCCCATTGTTATCCATGTAATACATATACATACGCCATTTACCTTTACATCTTTCTCGTGGGAGGCGCTGAAGAAGACCGCTGTCGCCAAAGTCATGACACTCAGGAGGATGTGAACGAGGCGCTTATACCAAAATACACTGTTGATGTTTTCCCTGAATGGCTGTGGGCGAGGTGAGGTGAAGCCTAAGTAGATATCCGGATGTTGCCGTGTTGTTGTTTTTCTTATACGAACGGAGAACAAGTCGGATTTGGGTCTTGTTGAACGGAGAACAAGTCGGATTTGGGTCTTGTTGAACGGAGAACAAGTCGGATTTGGGTCTTGTTGAACGAGGAACAAGTCGGATTTGGGTCTTGTGAACGGGGAACAAGTCGGTTTGGGTCTTGTGAACGGAACAAGTCGGATTTGGGTCTGTTGAACGGGAGCAAGACGGATTTGGGTCTTGTGAACGGGGAGCAAGACGGATTTGGGTCTTGTGAACAGGGAACAAGTCGGATTTGGTCTTGAACGGAGAACAAGTCGGATTTGGGTCTTGTGAACGGAGAACAAGTCGGATTTGGGTCTTGTTGAACGGAGAACAAGTCGGATTTGGGTCTTGTGAACGGAGAACAAGTCGGATTTGGGTCTTGTTGAACGGAGAACAAGTCGGATTTGGGTCTTGTGAAAGGGAAACCGAGTCAAAATGAAGTTATGTTAATCGGATTAAAAGCAAGTTGGGGAGAGAAAGAGAAAGAATGAGAGAAAGAAATAAATAGAGAGAGAAAGAGAGATAGATAGATAAAGAGAGAGAGAGAGGGAGAGAGAGAGAGGGAGAGAGAGAGAGAGAGGGAGAGGTAATTATTTCCTTGAGAGTAAAATGAAGTTCCTATTAGGAGAGTATAAAGGCGGTCATTTATACTCCTTTTGTTGTGTCTCTTGAGGTAAACATGTTTTTCTCTTTGGCTATTTCTGTCTCTCTCTCTCTCTCTCTCTCTCTCTCTCTCTCTCTCTTAATGATTATTTTTGCGATGTTGTTATTGCTAACGTTCACACACCATAACAGTCTTCCTTCTTCCTCCTCCTTCTTCCTCCTCCTTCTTCCTCCTCTTCTTCCTCTTCTTCCTCCTCCTTCAGCTACTCCTCCAGGGTGAAATAAACCTGTCTGGGAATACCATTGTCCTCCTCCTAACCACTCGCCTGTATAAGTTCGCCATTACGAGTCCAAATGTGATCACCTCCCTCCACCCCACCTCACCCTAACCCAACCCAACCCAACCTAACCAAC
>NW_024721459.1:262500-267500 GCF_018991925.1 Homarus americanus | reverse complement strand
ATTGTTCAACCTGTGAGGCTGACAGGTGTGCGGAGGGGTGTGGGATGTGGAGGGTGTGTGGGAGGTGTGGGTGTGTCGGGGTGGGTGGGTGGGTGGGAGGTGTGGGTGTGTCGGGGTGGGTGGGTGGGTGGGCGGGTATGTGTGTGTGTCGCTTTAGTTCCAGTCAATAGATTCAACGCCAGATACAGCTTCCAACCCACACCCACACCCCCACACCGCCCCACACCTCCCCCACACCGCCTCCACCCCTTTACTTCTCTCAGTGGCATTGAACACCTGCCGGAAATAGCAGACAGGAGTGTGTTGTGTGCCCTGGGTCACCTGGCCTGATAACACCAGCCTCACACACACACACTCACACACACTCACACACACACACACACACACTCACTCACACTCACACAGCCAACTTCTCCCAAACACACACAAAACTAAGTGCCGTTCTTTTAAATTGGAAATCAGAAGGTCATTCAGTACTACCCAATAAATACTTACAATATTAACCTTTGTTTCTTTTATAAAGTAGGTAGACACTTTAGGGGAGGGAGGGGAGGGAGGGGGAGGAGGAGGAGGGGAGGAATACTAGGATTAAGAATTTATGGAAAAGGACGTAAATTCTGGGGATTATTCGTTCATCTTGAGTCTAAATTCTGGCTTTTGGAGGCAGTGGACTTAGAGAGAGAGAGAGAGAGAGAGAGAGAGAGAGAGAGAGAGAGAGAGAGAGAGAGAGAGAGGATGACACCACTAATACCCACTACCATCATTGAAGACACAAACACATCTGCAAAATACTTTCTCTTACACAGGTAAATTTGAACTCAGGTGTGTGTGTGTGTGTGTGTGTGTGTGTGTGTGTGTGTGTGTGTGTGTGTGTGTGTGTGTGTGTGTGTGTGTGTGTGTGTGTGTGTTCTGTGTGTGTGTGTTCTGTGTGTGTGTGTCGTCGTGTATAAAGACGTAACACTACACCCAAAGTCTCACCTTCACCTGATCTGAAGTGTTGACGTGAATCTAGAGTCTTAAAACAGAAACTAATTAACACCTTTTCTTACCTTTATACTAAACAGCGTGTGGTGGGGGACATTAATTAAACCCCAGGTAAAACCCCAGGTAAAACACACACACACACACACACACACACACACATGATTGATAGCTCACTTATGCACGTCAATATAAACAACTTTTTTTGTGTGTGTGTGTGAGAGATCCAACCCTGCGTTCCAGTGACTATAAAGGGATCCAAAGGCTTTTAAGTTTAGGATCCAACCTTATGCATCAGAGGTGAGAGGGAAAAAATGGCTGTGTGTTTGAGCTTTACTGAGATCCATCATCATATGTCAAAGGTAATTGGAGTTTGGTATATACTCGTAATTTATCTCAGGGAAGGAAGGGGTGGCGAGGAGAGGAGGAGGAGGAGAAAGAGGGAAGAGAGGGGAGGAAGAGGAAGAAGGAGGGAGGGAGAGGGGGGAGGGTGTTGGTTTACCTGCCCAAGTACAGGATTAATTATAACACCTGAGTATAATTTACCTTTCATGATAGCACCAGGTAACGAAGGTGTTGATTACATAACCCAGGTACATTGTTAAGGGTCACGTGAAGGCTAGCCACCCTAACCTAACCTAACCCGCAGGAAACTTCAGGGTGTCTAATCTTCAGCTGATTCCATTAGTGATGATCAAGGAATTTATTCACCGCGTGTTCTTCACTCTAAGGAATATTTACCTCCAAAATATTTTACCCTCTTACAAAAATTTATGTAAAAAGGTGTAAAAAAGTGATAATATTTGATCATTTACAGCTAATACTTAAGGCTTCGAGCATGTGCATTGAATTTACGGGGAACTTGAGCACGTTCGGAATTTTTCACTTTATACGAACGAACCTTTTGGGGAGGAGGAAAATGAACAACAGCAAATAAATGATTTTTTTTTCTCAAGTGAATACCGTGAATTGAACGAAGCTTTTTGGGATTGATCAACAACCAATGGATAAAGAAGTTTGACAGGAGGAATTTTCAACTTGTCTATATATAGCTCATGCCTTTGATGCTGTGATTTTTATTATTGTTTCGTCTCGAGAAATATTATACATACATGGGGTTTGGATTCGTTTTTATTGGCCTAACCTAACCTAACCTAACCTAACCTAACCTAACCTAATCTAACCTAACCTAACCCCCTCTTCCAACACCTCTCCCTCTTGATATCATCTGTCTCACCTTAAGACTCAGAACGCTCTCTCTCTCTCTCTCTCTCTCTCTCTCTCTCTCTCTCTCTCTCTCTCTCTCTCTCCCTGTAACTCCAACACGACACTTAGGTCCACCAGTAAGGTGTTCGCCTGACGGTGTCAAGTACAACATTTTATTGGGATTCCAGTTAGACCTGAGAATCTCCTTAGTTCCAAAACAAAGGGGAAGCAGATTGAGTAATCCAATCCTCTCTCGTCGTCGTTGTCCTCCTCCCTCCTCCTCCTGCTCCTCCCTCCTCCTCCGCCTCCCTCCTCCTCCTCCTCCTCCTCCTCCCTCCTCCTCCTCCTCCTCCTTCTCCTCCTCCTCTTGTTGGTAGTGGTGGTGGTCACGAGGATAGTAGTGATGATAGTGGTTGTTGTTGACGTCAGTGAGTGAGGCATTAATCTGAGGTGATTCATCTGCCACCTTGATTAAATTAGCAAAACTGTTCCCTCATTTTTATTTTGGATTTTCTTAAGGAATTTTTGCCGATAATATTTTTTTTTACCGTTGACAATATTCATCAATGTGGGATTATTTTTGCTCCTCTATTAACCAACTAACAATATTTCCCTACTGCAATATCTCCCTTTACTATATCTATCTATTTAGTGTATTTTAAACCTTGTAAGTCAGTAAAATAGTTGCCTTTACTGACTGACTGAGTGTGTTTTTCCCCCATGTGAGGTGAGTATTTCTTCCTGGTAAGGGTTAACACATAGACCGTGTTATCAATGACTCCTATGCTAAAAATCACCCGAATAATTAATAAGACACATTAATATATCCAAACTAAATAAAAACGTAAACAAACCTAACTATCAAAACAAGAAACATCCTTTTAATTACCATTCACGGGATCCGGATACAGTGCAGCGTTCGTCACAACTTAGTCAAATTACGTAACAAAGTGGTGAGTGAATTGGGTCATGAAGTATTGTATATTCTTGGAATCTCTCTCTCTCTCTCTCTCTCTCTCTCTCTCTCTCTCTGTTTTGCTTACGAATCCGGATCCAACGCAGCGTTCTTCTGTCTTTAGTTGGATCCTGTACCACGGCTATGGAATTCCTTTCGTCTCTGAAATTATAACCACAGACATTCATGAAATAATAATAATAATAATAATAATAATAATAATACGTCCTTCACCCAAAGGCTTTTTAGTAATGTTAAATATCAATATTTCTTGGTTGGCAACACTGTTTGACCAAGGCAGCTGTGTCCACTCCCCCACCCCACCCCCTTCTTTCCTTCCCTCCCACATCTCTTAGCCACTTCTTTCCCTCTACCAATTCCTGTTCCATCCTCTCCCACTCTTCCTCCCCGTTCATTCCTCCTTATCTTCCCTTCCCCGCCCCCATTCCCTCCTCCTCCCATTCCACACCCATCGTCTCCTCCTTCCCTTATCCCATTCTCAATCTCTTCCCCTCTTCTCACCCCTCTCATCTCCCTCTCAGCCATCCTCCGTCACCTGAAGCAGCCCGACATGCTTCCCTCACTCAGTCAACACGTCTAAAGACATTTCAGAAAGTGTTGTTTGTTTAAGAGATGACAGACCCTTCCAAAAGCCTTACCGAAAGAATCACACTCTAACTGACTGACTGTTTGACTGACTGTATAGTTGACTGATAGTATACTTGACTTCTCTCAGCCCACTCCTCTCTCAGCCCACACCTCTCTCAGCCCACTCCTCTCTCAGCCCACTCCTCTCTCAGCCCACACCTCTAGCCCACTCTCTCTCAACCCACTCTCTCTCAGCCCACTCCTCTCTCAGCCCACACCTCTCTCAGCCCACACCTCTCAGCCCACTCCTCTCTCAGCCCACTTCTCTTCAGCCCCACACCTCTCTCTCAGCCCACACCTCTCTCTCAGCCCACCTCTCTCAGCCCACCTCTCTCAGCCCACACCTCTCAGCCCACCCTCCTCCCAGCCCACTCCTCTCCCAGCCCACTCCTCTCAGCTCCACTCCTCCTCTCACAGCCCACTCCTCTTCACAGCTCCATTACCTCAGCCCACTCCTCTCTCTCAGCCCACACCTCTCTCAGCCCACACCTCTCTCAGCCCACTCCTCTCTCAGCCCACACCTCTCTCAGCCCACACCTCTCTCAGCCTACACCTCTAGGTCAGGTATATTATCAATTTAGGTCAGGTATATAACTAAATAAGGCCAGGTATATAATTAATTAAGGACAGGTATATATCGTGATTAAGCCTCGGTGACGTGTCTGGGAATGCCGTGGTGGAGCGGATACAACGCTCGTATCATGTTCCACGGGTCGGCGGTTCGATCCCCCAGGCACTCCTAGGTCACCCGGCTGTAAATTGGTGCCTAAGTTGAGAGAGAGAGAGAGGGGGGGGGGTATACTGTCTCTAATGGGTAGTCATGCCTTTGGGTCCCACTTTCACTCACTCTCTCCCTCTTCTCTTATTCCTGTTCCCTTATCCTCCTTCCCTTTCTATTTCCTTCCTTCCTTCCCTCTCTCCTCCACCTCCCCCCTCCCTTTCTCTCTTTTCTTCTCTCCCCCTCTCCTCCCTTCCTCGTCTGCGCCATTAAAGGGTAATTGAGGTGCTGGTCATAATCACAGGGCCAATAAAGGTGTAAATTACCAATCGAGCGCCACCTTTGAGGGGGTTGTGACCTCTTGCCGCCTCCACCTTCACCTCAGCTTTGATCCCACAACGGAGATTATTCGCTTAAAATATTTCTGACCTGGCAACTGTACGGAGCTAGGTGGGCGGTGGTGCCAATAGTTTAACTTTTTTAATATTTATT
>NW_024721459.1:232500-257500 GCF_018991925.1 Homarus americanus | reverse complement strand
TTATAGTCGTTTTACGTTGGTCTGGGGTTTTTTTACGTCTCGTGTGATGGAAAGCTTGGTTAGGTTAGGTTAGGTTAGGTTAGGTTAGGTTAGGTTAGGTTAGGTTAGGTTAGGAGGTGTTTAATCATCAGGTGAAATAAGCTGGAGATTCTAATATTCAGGTGATGTGAAAAATTCTTAATCTAATTTTACAGCTTAACTGTTGATGCCTGGAGATGGATAGGGAGGAGGAGGAGGAAGAGGAGAGGGAAGAAGAGAGGGATGGGCAGGAGGAGGAGGAAGGAGAGGGAAGAAGAGAGGGATGGGCGAGGAGGAGGAAGAGAGGGAAGAGGGATAGGCGAGGAGGGAGGAGGAGGGAAGAGTTGGCGAGGAGGAGGAGGGAAGAGGAGGAGAGGAGGGATAGGAGGAGGAGGAAGGAGGGAAGAAGAGGATAGGCCGAGGAGGAGAGGGAGAGAAGAGGATAGGCGGAGGAGGAGGAAGAGGAGGATTAGCGGAGGAGGAGGAAGAGGAGGAAGAGGAGAGGATGGAAGGAGGAGGAGGAAGGAGAGGGAAGAAGAGAGGGATAGGGAGGAGGAGGAAGAGGAGAGGGAAGAAAAGAGGGATAGGCGAGGAGGAGGAGGAGAGGGAAGAAGAGGGGGATAGGCTAGGAGGAGGAGGATGGTGAAGGAAATTGAATAGGAGGAAGAGTAGGAGGAGGTGGATGGAGAGGAAGGAGGAGGATGGTAAAGAAAAGGAGGAGGAGGAGGAGGAGGAGTAAGAAAAACAAGAAGATAAAGAAGAGGAGGAGGTAAGAGAGATTTAATTCAACCTTAATTTTTTTCCAATTAACACCTGGATGTTGTTGACGAGGGCAGGTGAAGGTGACTGCCCACCTGTGTCACCTATGTAGTCTCTCTCTGTGTAATTAATATACCTTATATATAATACGTCTTAATATGTTTTATGTATTATATAAGATTAGTAATGTTATACGGTATCAGTGTTTTGCCAATGTTCACCAGGTAGATATGACGTAGGGTACCAATGTTACCAATGTTTACTAGGTAGAGATAATGAAAGGTTCTGTATATGTGTGTGTTACGCTCTCTCTCTCTCTCTCTCTCTCTCTCTCTCTCTCTCTCTCTCTCTCTCTCTCTCTCTCTCTCTCTCTCTCTCTCTCAATATACTGAGAAAAACATAATAAAACCATCAAAAACAAAGACAAATTTATTCTAACACTAATTAACGACCAATCGATACAACGACTTCGTTATATTGGAACGAATAAACACATATTACCTACCGTTTGACGTCAATGGCCATTAAGACAAACACCACGGTGGAGAGTCAGCCAATAACACATCACACTGGAAAATTTTCAACCAATGAGAACACCGGGAAGGTTGATGGGTCTGGTAAAGTGTGTAATTGAGACATCTGTTGAGTGTTTGGGGAACTATATTGTCGTTTAGCCAATAAGGAAATAGCTTGGGAATATTTAGCCAATAAGGAAACAGCTCGGGAATATTTAGCCAATAAGGAAACAGCTCGGGAATATTTAGCCAATCAGAGGGGTACTTGTCCAGTGGGCGGAGCTATGTAACAAGCAAGGTTACCCAATTGTTTGTTTATTAGTTCCGTCCTCTTGTGACGTCACCTGCCGAGACCAATACAAAAGGATTATCTCATACCTGACTTCACAAAGCTGTTTCTTATTGGCTGACAGATGAGGAGAAAAAATGAATTGTTACATAAAGGTGAAATAGAAAATAAAATAAATACACTTGGGCAGACTTGTGTTGGTACCCCTGGTGATATATTGGTCATATTCTTCAGTAACTTCGTAAAATATTAATCCAGCGCTTCCTTTTAACATCTCTATGATAGAAAAAAAAACGTATTTGTTATTTATATATAATTTTTATCACATATTGTGGTGGTAGTGATGGTGGTAGTGATAGTGTTAGTGGTGATGGTGGTGGTAGTGATGATGATGGTGGTGGTAGTGGTGATGATGATGGTGGTGATGATGATGGTGGTGATGATGGTGGTGGTAGGCAGCTCAGCAGGTGAGGACAGGTAACAAGTGTGTGTGGGAACCAGGTATTGACACTTGGATCCAGACGTGACAAATGATCATTTCTTACCTGCCTGCACCACCTGCTGAACACCTTCCTCACCTGCCACACCACCACCACCCTCACCTATACCCTCCCCTACACTTTAATAATAGTAATAACAACAACAAACACACACACTCCTCCTAAAAACCGAGGAGGGTGTGCGTTCTCTATAACACTGATTGGTTCGAGGGGGATTCATCTCTTGGGGCGTTCTTGGAGATCCGGATTCCATCAACACACACACACTCTCCCTCGTGTCCATTACTAACATTACTTCCTCACCTCCCTCTTCCTCACCTCCCTCTCCCTCTCCCTCTCCCTCTTCCTCACCTCCCTCTCCCTCTCCCTCTCGCTTACTCCTAATTGTGTTGCCAGGACGTGAGATGGATGCCTGTGTAGGGGATAGGTAGTGAAGATATCTCTCTCTCTCTCTCTATATCTCTCTATCTTTTGATCGGTACAGGTAGAGAGACATCCTCCCAACCATCCTCTCTCCCTCCTTCCCCTTCCCTCCCTCCTTCCCCTTCCCTCCCTCCTTCCCCTTCCCTCCCTCCCTTCCTCCTCCCTCAGCCTCCTCCTTCAACAGAGATAAAAGAAAAAATCTTACCCTGCCATCCTACCCATCCACCTACTTCCATCCACCTACCCCATCCACCTACCCCATCCACCCTACCCATCCACCTACCCATCACCCTGCCATCCACCTACCCATCCACCTACCCATCCTATCCATCACCTACCCATCCACCCACTCATCCTACCCATCCACCTACCCATCCATCCACTTATCCACCTACCCATCCACCTACCCATCCACCCACCCATCCACCTACCCATCCACCTATCCATCCACCTACCCATCCATCCACTCATCCGTCCATATCCATTACCGTCACTAAGGAAGAGTAGTGGGGGAGCCCTGGGAAAAGACTGATATGGGCTGAATGTGGGAAGCCTGAGACGACTGTAGAATGATGTGTTATGTAGTGACGTTCTTGTTGATACAGGGAGATAGGGGATACATATTGGGGTGAAATATTTGCGAATCTTCTCTCCCTCATCTTTATCATCTTTTTGTTTCTCTCTCATTTTCTTGCTTTCTTTCCTTCATTTATTCATTCCTTCTCCATCTCTTTTCTTTCCTCCTTCCATCTTATATCTTCCTTCCTTCCTCCTTCTATTCTTCCTTCCCCCTCCATTTCTCTTCTTCCTCCCTCCTTCTATCTCTCCTTTTCCTCCCTCCCTCCTTCCCTCCCTCCCTCTTCCTCCCTCCTCCTCCCTCCCCTCCTCCTTCCTCCCCCTCCCTCCTTTCCTCCCTCCCTCCCTCCCTCCGCCTGTTATATCATTACAACATCCGACACCCCATCTTCACCTGGCACTTACCTGGTCCCTAATTGGCTGAAGTCAGGTGTAGTCACTTGGCTCCCTGAGGTGTAACAAGAACCTTAGAGCAGCTTAAGGAGGTTCAAGGTTCATGCTGTCTCCTCACCACTCGCTATCATCACTATCCTCACTATCCTCACCGCTCAGAGTAACATTATCCTCACCATTCACATTCATCACTAGCTTCACCACCACTCACATCATCACTATCCTCGCTATCCTCACCGCTCAGAGTAACATTATCCTCACCATTCACATTCATCACTATCTTCACCACCACTCACATCATCACTATCCTCACTATCCTCACCGCTCAGAGTAACATTATCCTCACCATTCACATTCATCACTATCTTCACCACCACTCACATCATCACTATCCTCACTATCCTCATTTTTATTTTCGGAAACCCGCCAATTAGAAATCATCTTGTGGGGTGAATCAGGAGACAAGAGGTTTACATTGGCCTTGGAATATTACATCATCAGTGGTTAGAGCCAGTACTTTAGTTGTCAGGCTTGTTACGATGCCCCGCCCACTCGTTAACTTACGCCCACAGTTATGCTCTTCATGAGGTCCATCTTTACGTCTCTCTGATTGGTTTACATCTTCCGATACTGGTAGCTTATTGGTTTAAAATTTCCCAGTAGTGTTCTCTGATTGGATACATGGTTGGTATGTTCTTTTTATCAGCCAATGAGGAGGAATGAAGCCTTTTATGGTGACGATATAGTGACGTCTTGTGTTGTCTGTTGTCCTCTACCATCACTACCACAATTACCATCATTACCACCATTACCACTACTACTACTACAGCTACTACTACTACTACTATTACCATTCCCATCAATCCCATCAGTACTACACCACTACCATTACCACACACACACACACACACACACACACACACACACACACGAGCGATCTCCATGTTTTTCTTTATACACATTATTATACATATTTTACATGTATACAAAGAACACATTATGTATATATAACCTGTCTTGTGTTGGTAACGTTGATGTTTGTTCCTTAAGTGTCAGCCTGTTCCTGGGTATTCTTGTAAGTCATTGCTCAGAATTGTGTGTGTGTGTGTCTTTAGAAAGAAGAGAAGAGAGAGAGAGAGACCCGGGGATATGGTAGAAATAAGACAGACAGACAGACACAGACAGGCACAGACAAACAGACAGACAGACAGACAGATGAGAGAATAAATGGAGCCTTAATACCACCAATTATATACACAAGTAGATGCCGTTTCAGGAAACCTCCCTACCCTCCCTCCCTGCCCTCCCTCACCTCCTCCTCTACACCTCCTTCCTCCACCCTCCTCCTCCCCTCCCTCCCCTCCCTCTCCCCTCCCTCCTCTCCCCTCCACCTCCCCTCCCCTCCCCTCCTCCCTCCCCTCCCCTCCCCTCCCTCCCTCCCCTCCCCTCCTCCCCTCCCCTCCCTCCCCCTCCCCTCCACCTGCCCCTCCCTTGATTCGTATACTCACACACTAACTGTACCTTTAATATAATCTGATTATAGGGGGTGTTATAATTATACCAGATCGCTCCATTAAACCGTCCCAATTAAACGAATTATAGAGCCTTTATTAACGATTTTACTCATCATGGGAAGGATTAGATGCACTTAACCGGATTAATTATACTCATCAAACCCTAATTAATATATCTATCGAGTTAATTATCATACATGGGATAGATAATAATAGTCAGTTATCATAGAGTGTTTTTGTTTGTTTGTGTTAGATTCCTTGGTGATACATACATACATACATACATACATACATACATACATACATACATACATACATACATACATACATACATACATACATACATACATACATACATACATACATACATACATACATACATACATACATACATACATACATGTCAAATTACTAAAAAAAACAGGAAATTCCAGGTGAGGTAATTAAATGATTATGAAATTCTTTGAAGGTGTTTTGCCGAAGGTGTGTCCAGGTAATTAGCTCTTAATATAGACCTGTGTACCTGCTTATTGCTGGAGGGGGGAGAGGGGGCGGGGGCTCTGGTGTTGTCTTAATGGTTTGGAGGTCATATTATTATTACTATTGTTGTTAGTAGTAGTAGTAGTAGTAGTAGTAGTAGTAGTAATATTGTTGTTGTTATAATGATCATAAACATAAAAGTCATCATCACTATATCTTTCATCATTATAATCATCAATTCCTTTTTTCTTTATTCTTCTTCTTTATTTTTTAATCTACTTTACCTACGAGTCATCCGTAAAATTTCACAGCAGAGTCTGGCATGAACTCTCTCTCTCTCTCTCTCTCTCTCTCTCTCTCTCTCTCTCTCTCCGGTATTCCAATTTACCTAATGCGTTCACAACTTCACAATGTCGAGTTACTGACCCTCTTTTGTTTTTCGATCGTCTAGCTATTTGCCTACACACGCACACACACACACACACACACACTTACACACACGCACACACACACACACACACACACACACACACCCCTCTGAACTATTTTTTTAATTATATTTGCAAAAGTTCTCGAGTAAAGTAAAATGAAACAAAAAGTAGTGTTGGTGGACTTTTGTGCTAGTGGTAGAATGGGACTGTGGGATATTGTAGGAAATGAGAAGGATTTTGTTTTGTTATGATAAGTTACTTTTATTATTGTTGAATAATTTATCTCTGTAAGATATTGTTTTTCGTGTAGGTTCGAATGGTCGTGTTTACAATGTGTTCAGAACCAATTGGCCTGGTATAGTATCCTTAGTGAAAATAACTGATCATAAAACAGTGCTATACAACAGTGCCATAAAACAGTGCCATAAAACAGTGCCATAAAACAGTGCCATAAAACAGTGCCATAAAACAGTGCCATACAACAGTGCCATACAACAGTGCCATAAAACAGTGCCATACAACAGTGCTATACAACAGTGCCATACAAAACAGTGCCAAAACAGTGCCATACAACAGTGCCATAAACAGTGCCATACAACAGTGCTATACAACAGTGCCATAAAACAGTGCCATACAACAGTGCCATACAACAGTGCCATAAAACAGTGCCATACAACAGTGCTATACAACAGTGCCATAAAACAGTGCCATAAAACAGTGCCATACAACAGTGCCATACAACAGTGCCATACAACAGTGCCATACAACAGTGTCTATGAGAACCCACGACATTTTAATGCCTTTTCTCTTTAACTGTAAACTGGCGGTAAACTCAGGTTGCGAATGGCTGGCTTGGCTGGGTTGTTGGGTGAGTTACGGGGCCATTTCTTTAACACCCGTTGTGGCAAATGGCTCGGAGATAAGATGCAAATTTTAGAATATGTTTACATTAAAGGAGAGAGAGAGAGAGAGAGAGAGAGAGAGAGAGAGAGAGAGAGATATTAATGTGGTTTGTGAGGACGTGAAGAATAGACACCCTAGTTCATTTCACCTTATGATTTAAAACCGTAGTGATAATTTAATCTAATCTTTACTGATTAATTTTATATAAGTTGGATTTTTATAACTTACAATTGTGATTAAAATTTAAATTTGTTGAATCATCGAACGTGTTTAGTTCGAGAATTAAATTGTATAAAATAACTCTGACCTATTTGAGGTTATTACATCATATGACCTTTAAGGGGAGAATCTCTATTTAACGGACTACATGAAGATGAAATTCCGTTATATCGAGGGTCCGTTAGATGTAAAATCTCCATCTAACGGAGTGTATGTAGATGAAATTCCGTTATATCGAGGGTCCATTAGATGTAAAACCTCCATCTAACGGAGTGTATGGAGAGAGAAGTCCGTTATATGGAAGTTTCACTGTACTTTAGGGGTTCGATAAATTCCAAAATGAACAGTAAATTTCTGTTATCTCGGCAAGATTATCAAAATTCTTCATCCGTTGTTTCATAATATTTCACACAAACTCGTAAGGAAATATTTTTATTTACATCCTCTTGTTTACTCCTCACAACTTGTAAACAAAAGAACATCGCATCTATTATTGTTTACTTTCTCTATAACAAAACCTATATTTAAGACCACGATAGACAGCTAGTTTAGTCATATATGAAAGGCGTGTGAAGATGGAGGCGTGTGATGATGATGGCGTGCGATGATGGCGTGTGATGAAGGAGGCGTGTGATAAAGGCGTGTGATGAAGGAGGCGTGTGTTAAAGGCGTGTTACTCCTATCCCGTGTGATTGGTTTGTGACTGAGTGAGCGTAGTCTGGGATATCCGCTCTCACTGTCAACACACACTTCGTCAAATCACTGGGAAATTCACCTTGTTTACCTGTAGGGAGGTTAGATTAACTTTAAACAAGATTAACACTACTGAGATTATACGGATTTAACCTGGATTTATGAGACTATTTAACACTCCTACCAAGAAGAGGATTAATTAGATATAAACTCACACAGGTAAACATTAGAATCTACAGGTGTGCTCAGGTAGGTAACGTCAGATTCTACTGATGTGTATAAGTATTACCAGAGAGAAGTTCGTAAAACCGAGAGTCCATTAGATGTGAAATCCCCATGTAACGAACTATATAGAGAGGAAAATCCGTTATATCGAAAAAAGTAAAGTCCGGTATATGGAGGTTTCACTATATACACCCCACCCCCAAAAAATTCCATCGTTCACTAAATCCGATATAACGAACTGAATCCGATTTTTTTTTTGGAGTTACGATAACATTGCCGAGTAAACGTGACATACTTGCCATCCAATTCACTCAGGCACTGTCGCTCAAACTCGCGTGACGTGGGGAAGTGACAGCAATTAATTATCTGTACATCACTTACCTGCCTGCAGATTCTGTTGATTTATGAAGTGAGAGAGAGAGAGAGAGAGAGAGAGAGAGAGAGAGAGAGACGGGGGCAGAGATATAGAGAGGCAGACAGAGGGAGACAGAGAGACACATTGAGAGAGAGAGATTGTGAAGAGTTAATGTCTCTCTTTTTCTTTGTTCTGTTTCCGTGTTGTATAAAAGAGAACCATAAGGGCGTGTATATTATGAACATAACAACAACAACAATCACAACAACATCATCAATAACATCAATAACAAAATCCCAAGAACCATTACATAAACCATTACATAAACCCCACCAGGTAAAAGTAAATACCTTTTGTCGGTTTAATTAATGAATAAAAAACAAACAAAAAACATTAAATAATCCTAAAACTCAAGTGTCAAATAAAACAACAAAAACAAGCCAATAAAACACACACAAACACATCAGGTATATTATTGACATTCTCTCAATAGTGTTTTAGATAATAATGAAATATTTTAATACACGAAAACTGAAATATTGACAAAATTAATTACATTGGAAAAAGCAAAAAAAAAAAACAAAAAACCACGATTTTCATTTTTGTATTGGATTTGTTTGTATCCCCCCCCTTTCCTACACACACACACACACACGCACACACACACACATACACGTAATCATTTGACGTAGAGAAATTTATTTGTGTCTTTCTCTTCAGGTTGACTTTTGTGTTTGAGTTAATATACGACACAGAAAACAGGTGATGATTGACGTCAACAGGTGATAATTGACGTCAACAGGTGATAATTGACGTCAACAGGTGATAATTGACGTCAACAGGTGATATAATTGACGTCAACAGGTGATAATTGACGTCAACAGGTGATAATTGACGTCAACAGGTGATAATTGACGTCAACAGGTGATATAATTGACGTCAACAGGTGATAATTGACGTCAACAGGTGATGATTAAGATAAACGAAAAATTAAAGCAAGAATGGTGAAATAATTTACTTTTCCTTTATTTGAGTATGTATGTATGTATGTATGTATGTATGTATGTATGTATGTATGTATGTATGTATGTATGTGACCGCTCGTGTTGACCATTGGTTCTACAGTACAAACTCACTCGACCAGTCGTCCTCACCTGCGAGTTAATTAAAGTTCATAAGGTCAGGTCGTTCTCTTGGTCGTATCTGCAGAGAGATATCCGCTACTAATGACACGACTCCGAATTGCTTGACCTCGGAAGGGAACGGGCTGTAAACTTAAGCTCTGTGATTGGCCAATGACTTTAAGCTCTCTGAGTGGTCTAGTGACTTTAAGCTCTCTGATTGGCTAGTGACTTTAAGCTCTCTGAGTGGCCAATGACTTTAAGCTCTCTGAGTGGTCTAGTGACTTTAAGCTCTCTGATTGGCTAGTGACTTAAGCTCTCTGATTGGCCAGTGACTTAAAGCTCTCCGAGTGGCCAGTGACTTAAGCTCTCTGATTGGCTAGTGACTTAGGCTCTCTGAGTGGCCAGTGACTTAAGCTCTCTGATTGGCCAGTGACTTAAGCTCTCTGAGTGGTCTAGTGACTGAGTGTCCAATAGTAGCAGCAACAGTAATAATTCCCCATCCCCTCCTCACTCCCTCATTCCCCTACCCCACTTACCAACCCTGTAACGCACCTACTTCCTCCTAACGCACTCACATCCCTAACGAACTCACTTCCCTACCCCATTCCCTTCCACCCACGCACCCACCTCCCTCCATCCCCCACCAACTCCATCACTTCCCTCCCTTCAACACACTCCACGCTCCCACCTCCCTCCCTCCAACACACCCCACCCACGCACTCACCTCCCTCACTAACCAAGCGAGAGAGATGATCGACCAGAGGCCTCGTCAACGTTGCTAAGTGAACCATTGTCAGCCATCCTTTCGCATGGCTGAACGCATCTCTATGTCTGGTCAATACCCCCCCCCTCTCCCTTTCCTCACCCCCTCCCTTTCCTCACCCCTCCCTCCCTCCTCCCTATGTCGGAACACAAAGGAGACGGGAGGTAAGTTAAGACAGGAAGAATGTCTGTATGTCTTCCTGTGTGTGTCTGTCTATATTTAGGATTATTAATGTCTGTTTTTCTGTCTGGCTGTATGTCTATGTCTATTTCACTCATTAAGGTAACTACCACGGTATATAAATTCCTATTAGAATATGTGTCTAGTATTTATTTATCTATAATCACTGTAGTATTTCTCTTATTTCATATATCTATAATTTAAGACATTACTTGTATAAAATATTTCTTATAATTGATCTAGTACTGTAATTAAAATAACCTTGTATAAAATTATATTACATAAATCATATATAACTGCTAAATCCTCAGAAGAAACAAGACTAACATTTATTTATATATTATTAACATCTAAAGTAAGTAAATACAATAATTATTATTTTTTTTAAACATTATATATAAATTCGGGATATAAACATTTCATAATATTCATAGATAAATTTAATCTCGTCTCCCGCTGCTAAAATGGTAATAACGCGTCGTGTCTTTTTCACTGATGTTCTTTGGGGTGAGTTTTATGGAGAATGGAAATGTAAATTGTGTGTACAGTGTAAATATTTATCGTGGTAGAGAGGAAGAGGAGGAAGAAGAGAGGATAAAGGAGGAGGAAGAGGAGGTGGAGGAAGAGGGAAAGGGGGTTGAAGAAGGATAGGAAGGAGAAGAAATACGAAAAAGTTGTGGAATATGAGGAAGAAGTGGAGAAGGAGGAAGAACAGGGAGGTATTATGGAGGAGGAGGAGGAGGATGGAGAAGAGGAGGAGGATGAAGAGGAAGAAGAGGAGGAGGAGGAGGAGGAGGAGGAGGCGGTCATCATAAAACTCTGAATGCCTGGCTGCTCAAAGCTTAGTACACTTTAATGGTTTGGTGATTCCGGTAGTGATTCTCCTCACTGCCACCACGTTTCTCTGTGTTTGTTAGGAAGTGTAAGTGTAACCATAAGTGTAGGTGTAAGTGTAGGTGTGTGTGTGTGTGTGTGTGTGTGTGTGTGTGTATGAAGGACAGAATAAAAGAGAATATAATAATTAACACAACACTCCACACACACCACGTACTGTATAGAGACGAGATAGTGAAACGTGGCTGGATGTTTCCGTAGAGTTTATTACCAGGCTCGCTTACATACGTTCTGACTCCCGCTAACTTTAATGACAAATATTTATCACTGATTTGTTGAAAAAAAGGCTAATTACATACACACGAGTTTCTATAAAATAAACACTATTAAATAAATTGTTGACTTTGATAATAACTGTGGATTCAGTGGGTTAAGTGATAGGATTTAATTTTACACATACACCTGGCTGCCCCGACACGCGCTCTCTGAATGACGTGTCGGGAAAAATTATCGTACACTCAAATTATTATGTAATTATCACCAATTTTATAATATTTCTGATGTATTTTTATATATTATCACTGTAATTATTTCTACATATTATTATTAGTACCCTGTTGCTATGATTGAAAAAAATGTATATACGATTATTATCATTAAAATTTTGTTCTATAATATTTTAGTGTCTGAAAATGTATCAATCCTCTTGGTATATAACAAGTGGAATATATTCTATTAAAAAACATCCTAAAGCCTTTGAAATAAACGTATATATTCTTCATTCATTTAATATATATATATCTATATACTATTTTCGCAAAACTACATTAGTCCATCCAGTATTTTTCGTTTTATTCTCATCCTTAAAAACTCTAACAGATATATCCACAAAAAGTGCGACTCGTTAGTTTACTGTTGTGAAAAAAAAAACTGTAGAATTGGTGTAGTTAATTTTAATGACAGGTGATGTTACTAGACTATGGTTGTTCAGTACATTTTGGAGCCTAAAATATAAAAGTTTAGAATTATGTGATGAATACTGGGAAAAACTATATATGTGTATTAATGAATGTATATAATGACATACTTATATATTTACATACAAAACTCGTACATGTATACATAAAGACACAGACACACACACAAATGTACACACACACACACACACGTACACACACACACAGACACACACACACACACACACACACACACACACACACACAGGCTGATATAAATGCACTCATTCCAGGAACTGATAGAGACAACTGGACACACTCACGCACCTTCTGTATAAACACGAGAGAAAAATACATAGAATAACAAAACACACACACACACACACACACACACACACACGCACACACACACACACACACACACACCACGTGAACGCTAGACCATGTATGTTATAGGAGATTTTCACAATTAACGGACCCCTCGATATAACGGACTTTCATTTCTTATATAGTCCGTAAGAGAGAGCTTCTCACTATAACAAAATTTGATATAACGGACAATATTTATATCTTATAGTCCATTAAATAGAAGTTTCACAGTAAATCATTTCGATATAACGGATTTTCTCTCCTAAAATCCGTTAAATAAAAGTCTATCACTATCCGTTAAAAACACTAATTAATGTTACCCCTTTCTGCCCCTTCTACAGTGATGGTGTTATTCCGGGCGGCTATGTTGGGTGTGATGGGCTTGTTCCCTCTTGCCTGGTGTTTGTCCCTGGGTGGCGGACGGGCGGATACCTCCTCCCTCCTCTCTCTGCCTCACCCCCAGGAGCTGTCCCAGGATGACCTACAACCCTTCCTCTCACGCCAGGGGAACACCGACTCTGCTGGTGCTCCTTCGTCTGTTGCTGATTATACTGGGTGAGTGGTGGTGGAGTGGGGTGAGAGGGGGGGGTGTGAGAGGGTGATTGATATGGGGAGTGAGAGGGAAGTGGGCGAGAGAGAGAGAGAGAGAGACAGGGAGTAGAAAGGGGTTAAAAGGGTTAAATTAAGAGAGGAGAGAGAGAGAGAGCAGGATGAGAGAGAGAAAAGAGCTAAGGGTAAAAGAGAGAGAGAGAGACAGTTTGAGGGAAATTTAAGGAGAGACAGAAAGAGAAACAGACATTGATTCTCTCTCTCTCTCTCTCTCTCTCTCTCTCTCTCTCTCTCTGTATTTACCCACATTACAAACAGCATCACCAGACAGATTAATTAATTATTACCAAACACAAACCATTAATTAAAAACCCCTGATTCTCTAACTATATTTTACCAAAATATTTAAAGATTACACATAAAATGACAATATAAGAAAAAATATATATAAAATCCTGAACCATTAAATAGCTTATTGTAAATTGGTGTTAGTAATTGTTTATTGCCATAGAGTTACCTGGCCAATTAAGATAAATACAACAGGTGTGTCTGATAGCTGAGCCAGATTTCATGTTTCTATATATTCACAATAACTCACCTAAACAAACAAACACACCAAACACACTACCAGCTCCTCGTCTCAGTACCAAACAAACACCCAGACTGACAGTAAACAACACCAACCTACCGGGTATGTGATCGAGCCAACAGACCAGACCTTCCCCCCTCCAGTAACACCACTAGTTCACATACACAACAAGCACTTCATCCCAAGCCTCGAATTACGTGAGAGAATTTAGTCGTTTGGAGGATAAGTTGGAATACTTATATAGGTGGATATAAAATGAGAACACATGGATAGGAATGAATGGATAAGGTGGATAAGGGAGTTAGTTTTGTAGTTATTGTGTAGGATTCCCTCTGAGGTGTTGGTAGTAAGGGTGGGAGGTTCGTGTGTGTGTTTATGTCTGGTTCATCTCTTTAGTGGTCGTTCTCTGTCACTTTGACCCTATATATAGTATGCTAGATAAAGCCTTCTGGGACTGTGTGTGTGTGTGTGTGTGTGTGTGTGTGTGTGTGTGTGTGTGTGTGTGTGTGTGTGATAACTCCACTCACACACACACACACACACAAAACTCCGACAGAACTTGACCAATATTGTGAAAAGTTCTTGAGTTCTCTCGTGTAAAGACCTCGTTCCTCTCTCTCCTCCTTCAGGTACGACAAGAGCGAAGTTCTACGCGGGCTAGAGGACCCAACCTCCTCTTCTGCCTATCGTCTGCAGGAGGCGTTGTCTGAAGCAGTAGCAGCAGCAGCGGCAGCAGCAGAAGGAGCAGAAGGTGTTCGTGACGGTGCAGCTGCCTTGTCTCCTACTGCTAACGAAGGAGTGACTCTGGAGGACTTAGTTCCTTATGATCCTGGGTACTACCTCTACCCTGCCTTTCTCAACCGTGGTGATGAGGTGAGTCTCACAGTCTCACTTTAATGCTGTGTTTATCTCACTCCTACTCTTCTTATCACAGTCTTATCTTCATGGTGCTGTTTCTCTCAGTAATCGTCCTCAAAGGGTTAAATAAGCACCCTCAAAGGGTTAAATAAGCGTCCTCAAAGGGTTAAATAAGCGTCCTCAAAGGGTTAAATAAGCGCCCTCAAAGGGTTAAATAAGCGTCCTCAAAGGGTTAAATAAGCGTCCTCAAAGGGTTAAATAAGCCTCAAAGGGTTAAATAAGCGTCCTCAAAGGGTTAAATAAGCGCCCTCAAAGGGTTAAATAAGCGTCCTCAAAGGGTTAAATAAGCGTCCTCAAAGGGTTAAATAAGCGCCCTCAAAGGGTTAAATAAGCGTCCTCAAAGGGTTAAATTAGCGTCCTCAAATAATTATAAAAAAAAAACATATACCACTGAAGAAAATAAACCCTAAAACGAAATAATAATAATAATACTAATAATAATAATAACAATAATAATAAAACCAATCAAGCCTTCAAAAAAAAAAATAATAGTTTCATTAATATTGTGAGGGAAAAATAAGCAAGATAAAAAAATATTGGGAAAGTTTTTTTTTTGAAGGAGATGAAATATTTTGGACGATAATAAACAAGAAAAAATATTGTTGATAATTACTTGGGCAGGTAAAAATATTATCTTTACTTAATGAGTTCTGTGTCTTAAGGTGAACGAAGGGGTTGAGGAGGAGGAGGAGGTGTAGGTGAAATAGGATAGTGGTAGGGAGGTGAAGGTGATAGTGGTAGGGAGGTGAAGGTGATAGTGGTAGGTAGTTGTAGGTGATAGTGGTAGGGAGGTGTAGGTGATAGTGGTAGGGAGGTGTAGGTGATAGTGGTAGGTAGTTGTAGGTGATAGTGGTAGGGAGGTGTAGGTGATAGTGGTAGGGAGGTGTAGGTGATAGTGGTAGGTAGTTGTAGGTGATAGTGGTAGGTAGTTGTAGGTGATAGTGGTAGTGTAGGGGAAAGATGATGACGAGAGGCGGCCGCGTTCACAAGACTAATTTTATTTTGAATTATGTAGATTCTGTTCGAGTCAAATGAGCTTCTAAGAGACAAACTAGATTTTCTTTTTCGATTTAAATTATCTTGTGCATTTGAGATGGTTGTTCTGGATGCAAATGAATCCAAACGAAGTCAATTGAGAGGGAAGTGTCTTTCTTGTTATTGTTATTATTATTATTATTATTATTATTATTATTATTATTATTATTACCACAATAAATGCCATTGTAATTACTATCATTACTATTTACCTTAGAGAGAGAGAGAGAGAGAGAGAGAGAGAGATGGATGAGAAAAAGCGCTAACTGACTCCATAGAAATCCAGGACCAATCACAATAGGCCATTCCCTCTTACGCGTGTGTTTTGCATTTTAACTTCAAAGAATTACATAACTTCTCGTCCTCAATATTTGTGATTTCAATAAAAGTGTTTGTGCATTAAATTACCTGTTCAGAAAAAAATTATTAACCTGTTGAGATATTTTAGGAATTTAATTATTACAGTGTGTGTGTGTGGTAGGGATGGATGATGGGCGGGGGCAGGGTGGGTGAGTGGTTGAGTGGATGACTATTATGAGTTTCACCACCCACGTCTTCCTTATTTCCTTCATCACTCATCCACACGTCATCCACCACGGCTACCTTCCCTCCCCCACTCATCCACACGTCATCCACCACGCCTACCTCCCCCACTCATCCACACGTCATCCACCACGCCTACCTACCCCACTCATCCACACGTCATCCACCACGCCTACCTACCCCACTCATCCACACGTCATCCACCACGCCTACCTCCCCCACTCATCCACACGTCATCCACCACGCCTACCTCCCCCACTCATCCACAAGTCATCCACCACGCCTACCTCCCCCACTCATCCACAAGTCATCCACCACGCCTACCTACTTTCTTCACTCATCCAACTACTTTTCGCTACTATCCCCGCCTATCCATCCGTCCGTCCGTCCGTCCGTCCGATCTTCACCATTAAGTCATGAGATGTGTAACTGGTGTGGTACTCTAGCAGGTGTGTGTAACAGGTGTGAGGATCCAGCAGGTGTGTAGGGGTACAGGTGTGTGTCTCTCCTCATGGTTACCTTGGCAACAGGTCGCTTCACAAAGGCTGACGAGCGGATGTGTCAGAGAACAATGGTGGTACACACACGCACACGCACACGCACATTACTCTTCCCTCTTTATTATTATTATTATTATTATTATTATTATTATTATTATTATTATTATCATTTACTGTTCTTATACATCATATAACAGAATATAAACAAAAGTCCAACATATAATACAAATTTTATTCATCTACCTCAAAAATAAATAATAATAATAATAAATAAAAAAAAACCTATTTAACATTTATTCCCAGGGGTAACTTTCATATTTATTATATTATTAAACAAATTATTGAATTCAGGTATATTTCCCCCTTTACTTCCCCTCCCTTATAATTACGAACTTCTGAAATAAATAGTTGATTTTTTTCCTCCAGTGTTGTGTACGCTAGGAGAACATTGGATGTTTGTTATGTTATGTCTAATGTTTTGAGAGTTATAAGGAGGGAGGGGGGGTGTTATAGGTGCTCCTCTAGTCATAAAATACATACATACATACATACATACATACATACATACATACATACATACATACATACATACATACATACTAGACCAACAACTCTCCCACCCTATAAAACATTTCATTAAAAACTTAAGACTGACATTTTCCTCTTAACTGTAGCAATAATAACTAACTAATTCTCTACAACATAAAGTTAGATTCTCAAAGATTCTTACGTTAAAATTTATCCCATCGGTATTTAGTGGCGATAGAATCTTTGCTTAATTTCTTCATCCTTCATCATTATATAGTAAGTTTAATAATGTTCTCTTAGATAATTTAAGTTGAGGGAGAATATTTTTAACTTAAGGATATTTGAGAATCCAACTTTGTCTCGTAACTAAAGCGAATCAATTCACGAGCCCCTCTCAGAATGGATCATTGTCTCGTAACTTAAACGAGGACAATTACGAGTGACTAATCAATTCACGAACACCTTTGAGAGAATCCAACTTCGTCTCGTAATTTAAGCGAGTCAATTACGAGTAAAGGGTATTTATCGGACCAGCCTCTGAGAATCTAGCCACCTGGTTTATAGGCTCGTGGATGTGAATTATTTAAAGTGGATGAGTCAAAACACGTTGTTTATACCCCGGGGCAGGAGGTAATGAAACACTGCTAGAGATATGAGGAGACACTACACCCTGGCCTCCTATGTCTCCTGGGTGTTAGGTAATGGATGTGGGATAATGAAACACTGCCTGGAGACAGAAAGAGATTGAATAAGAGTGAGAGAAAGAGAGTAAACGAGAGAGAGAGAAAGAAAGAGAGAAAGCAAAACAAAGAGGAAAAAGAGAAGGAAAAGAGAAAAAACATGAAAGAGAGAGAGAGAGAGAGAGAGAGAGAGAGAGAGAGAGAGAGAGAGAGACTAACCTAACATTCATAACTGCACCAAAAAAAAACAAAATAAAAATAAAGAAAAGGATTCCAACTCCCCTCCGCCCACACTTCATCTTCAATCCTGTTTATGACAACTCAGAGACACATTGGAATCTCTCCCTTTGTGTGTCTCATCTGATTGTCATATTTTCTTTCCTGAGTTTCTATCGTTTTTTTTTTTTTCGTTTTTTCTCTCTCTTTTTCCCTTTCATCTGTTATTGATTTGACTTGGATCTCATTTACGATCAAATAAACCAGATTTCTGCTTTTGTTTTATGATTCTAGATACGACACAGTTTATATAGTTACTTATAATATACTATACTCACTATATTATCACTATACTGCACTATACTATCACTATCACTCTTAGACAGGTTCAAATACACTAAAATTAATGTTCCTTTAATTAATCCCTACAAGGCCTCTTTAGTTTTTTATTTTCTGGACAACAATAATGAATTTATACACGACGCCATTAACCTCGGCTATAAGTGACGTGACAGGTAACGGAGGGCAGGAACGGAGGGCAGAGGGGCGGAGGGACAGAGGAACAGAGGAACGGAGGCAGGAACGGAGGGCAGGGCGGAGGGACAGAGGAACAGAGGAACGAAAAGACAAAGAAACAGAGGGAAAGAATCAATGAGGTGATCACAGACTAAAGATTGATGACCGGTTCCTTCTGTTGTAAGATATACTCTGGGCAGGTTCACGACACCATTGTCCTGATTGGTTAAAAAAAAAAATAAACACTGGATTGGTGAACTAGTAAACGACTGTACCATGGTGGTCGTAAGTGTGTCAACAGTAGGGTTTTTTTGTTTTTTTTCTACTCCTAAAATTTTCTTCAATTCACCTCTCTTGTCCTTTATCCCTGTTCCTTGCTTTTGAGTTAGTTAGTTAGTTAGGTGAAGGAGAGAGAGCCAAACGTGAGAGGTGGAGTTGATAATTTATGACACACGACAACAGACAGACAGACAGACAGACAGATAAACAGACAGACAGACAGACACACATAAAGAGAAATGTACATAGGTGAATTTCATTGAATAATTTAATCAGATCAGCTTAAATTGCCTGTGTGTGTGTGTGTGTGTGTGTGTGTGTGTGTGTGTGTGTGTGTGTGTGTGTATGTGTGTGTGTGTGTGTCATCTCGCGCTTTGGTGCCTGCCTGTGTAATGATGGATGTTTCCCATTTAAAATTTACCTGCTTGAATTTAATCACACACACACACACACACACACACACACACACACACACACACACACCACAAACACACACACACACACACACACACACACACACACACACACACTCACTCAGTGCATTAAACAGATCTTACTGATTTTATTTAACATTTCCACAACACGGAATATTTCTCTGAGACTTTGGATCACATTCTCTCTCATTTCCCACTCAGATCTCATTCTCTCTCATTCACATTCATTTACCACTCAGATCATACTCAACTAACTCAGATTATACACCCCCTCTCACTCCCCACTCAGTTAATACCTCTCAGATCATACTACCTCACACTCCCCACTCAGTTAATACCTTTCAGATCATACCCCTCACTTCCCACTCAGTTATTACCTCTCAGATCATACTCCCTCTCACCCCCAGTCAGTTATCACCTCTCAGATCATACTCCCTCTCACTCCCCACTCAGTTAAACCTCTCAGTCTTGCCTTCACCACTCAGGATATATTTTACAGGTGTGCGTGTGTTAGGGCGTTACACCTCAACATGCGAGCTCTTAGGATTTGTCGTCCCAGTTCACGCTAAGTCCTCCTCCTCCTCCTCCTCCTCTTCCCCCTCCTTCTCCTCCTCGCCTCCTCCTCCTCCTCCTCCCTCCTCCTCCTCCTCCTCCTGCTTGGGAAAAAAGTTGGGATTTTATTTGTTTATTTTGTTTATTTTTATTTTTTTTAATTGTATTTTATTTTCTACTTAAAATAATACTTATTTTTTATCTGTTTGTATTATTTAGTTATTTTTCTCACAAGGGACGTGTGTGTGTGTGTGTGTGTGTGTGTGTGTGTGTGTGTGTGTGTGTGTGTGTGTGTGTGTGTGTGTGTGTGTGTGTGTGTGTGTGTGTGTGTGTGTGTGTGTGTGTGTGTGTGGTTGATGGAACTAATGAAGGGTCTTGTTTTGTTTTCATGTTGGACGAGAATATGATATCACCTCCTCCTCCCCCTCACCTTCCCCCCTCACTTTCTTTCATCTCCCCTTACCCCTCCCCCACCCCACCCCCTCCTCTCCCCCCCCCTCCTCTCCCCCTCCCTCCCCTACCCCGTGTTTATAATCCTCCCGGGAACGTAATTAGGAAGGCTTATAAACAGAATTATTAAGCAGGAAGCATTATTTTATATTCTGGTCACAGCGTAACTGACATCTGTACAGTAAAACCTCTATTTAACGGACTATATGGAGAAGAATGTCCGTTATATCGAGTGTGTGTGTGTGTGTGTGTGTGTGTGTGTGTGTGTTTTATTTATGTTCGGTCATAATATACGCTGGAATGCTCTCTGAGTGGCCAATTATTATCACTGCTTTCTAAGTGGTCAGCTATCATGAATGCTCTCTGAGTGGCCCAAGACCTGGATATATATATATAAGGCAACATGCTGACGGGCAAGGCAGTAAGCCAACCACAGTCACTTGAGCCATTTAAAGGAACCCAAATACTCCGGGATAACAGTAACACGATTGTGCTCTTGGGGTGAATGGAGGCAGGAAGGTACAGGAGAGGCCACTTACTGAATTAAAACTTTAGTATTAGTGGTAAGTGTTGAGCAGTGGATGTTAAGGATTCTCTTTCTTTACTCTGTGTGCGTGTTGTGTCTGCAAAGAACTGTCTGTGTGTGTGTGTCAGAACCATTTTACAGTATTAACCCAAGACCTCGTGCCATCTTTTGGTCTATTCCAGGCCATGACGGGGGGCAGCAGCGGCATCAACAGCCTCAGGAAGGTCAGGAACAGCAACAGGAGCAACAGGAGCAACAGCAGCAGCGGCATCAGCGGCAGCAACACCAGCAGCAACAGCAACACGAACAACAACAGCCCCGACACTATCAGTATGGCCAAGAGGACCTGGCCGAATGGTTTCTCCCGACGAAGGGCATCCGGGCTCTCCTTGTCGATCGATGCGTCCATGAAGGTGCTGCGGGAGGCGCTCTATATGGAGATCATCCGCAAGAAGCAACGACAGCAGATGCAGAGAGCCCAGCACAACCAAAAGTTATTAAACAGCATTGGCAAGCGAGACGTGACGAGGCAGCTCCAACAGGAAGGAATCCAGGGTGTTTACCAGCGAGGCCAGAGGTGGGTGGAGGTGTAGGGGCAGGTAGAGTGGGTGTAGGGGCAGGTAGAGTGGGTGTAGAGAGAGGTAGAGTGGGTGTAGGGGCAGGTAGAGTGGGTGTAGGGGAGGTAGTGTGGGTGTAATGGAGTTGATGTAAGGTCTCAGGGTGTAGGGTGTATGACAGGGAAACATATTGAATGGTCTCAGGGTGTAGGGTGTATGACAGGGAAACATATTCAGGTGTTAGTTAATTAATATATATTTACCATAGACTCATAAGTAGGTGTAGCTGGTGTACTGTAGAGTCTAGTGTGGGTGTAAGTCAACCATTATTGGGTGTAATTTAATTTTCTTCATTACCCTTAAGTTATGATAATATTCATCCAATAATTCACAACACTTGATCATTTAAACACAAGATTCAATAATGTTTTCAATATAATGTCAAATTTAGGTTAAAAAAAAAGAGGAATTTAACTTCTATCTCAGGATGTTAGGAGAAAGTTTTTAACGAACAATATCCGTTAAATTGTTGTCCGTTAAAATGATTTGCCTTTTTTTCTTTTCTTTTTTCTGTAGGAAGTAAAGATGAGGATCAGCAGTAGTGGACAGTGGAGGTGTGTGAGTGTGTGTGTGTGTGTGCTCGGCCTCATGAAGAGCACCAACCAGCTAACAGGGGACACAGGCAGCGATAATGATGCTTTACGATGGTCTGCTGCGATGCCCCCTTCCCCTACGGCCCTGCTGCGATGTCCTCCTCACGGCCCTGCTGCGATGTCCTCCTCCACGGCCCTGCTGTGATGTCCTCCTCCACGGCCCTGCTGCGATGTCCTCCTCCACGGCCCTGCTGCGACGTCCCTGTGCCTCCTCCACGGCGATGTCCTCCTCCACGGCCCTGCTGTGATGTCCTCCTCCACGGCCCTGCTGTGATGTCCTCCTCCACGGCCCTGCTGCGATGTCCTCCTCACGGCCCTCTTCCTACTCAACCCCCCCTCACCCTCCTCCCTCTGGTGTGGTGCTGCAGAACCTCACGACGACAACAAGATAAAAACAAAATCGCATCAAGGACGACATAAACAGGTCACCACTACCTCCCCCTTCCCCTCGACGTCGTTCTTCCAGTACTCTGTTATCGTCAACCTCTGGAGCTTGAGAGTGACCAAACAGACAGAAAAAAAAATATATATATATATTATCTTTTTGGTCTCCATCTGAGATTTATTTCCTGTTGTATAGGATTCATTAAACATGAGAAGAACAGACCAAATTAACCCAATCTCCTCCCTTATATACCAGCCAGCCACAACCCTTCCCTTTTAAACCTTCCACCGTCTTGTAATGCCATTGGCCGCCGTTTTCTATAAAGGAAAATGAAAAACGTTGTAGGAGTAACTTGTTCATTATAAGTAGTAGAGAACGAAGAAGAGAGACGACGTCCATTACTACGACAACTATTACTATTATTACTATTACTACTACTACTACAACTACTACTACTACTACTACTACTACTACTACTACTAAAGCTGTCCGTGGATAGTAAACGGTGTTGTTTATAGATGTAATACTAATGCATATATTCATGTAAATAAAATCACACTGAAACTAGGACTGCTGGTTGCTCCTCTACTGCTCCGGAAACTTGTGTAGTTGATGATCACGTATATACAAACATACACACATACATACATACATACATACAAACATACATACATACGTACACAATTATGGATTTCCAGATTATTTAATATATCATTTCAGTGTTGGAGATATATATAAAAAATGGAGGGGGTTTATATGGAGAGAAAGAGAGAGAGAGAGAGAGAGAGAGAGAGAGAGAGAGAGAGAGAGAGAGAGAGAGACAGACACCCCCTTATAATCATATCTCATTAAATATGTCTCAGTTAATCTTCCTCTTTGTTAAGTGAGAACCACAAAACATCTTGGAAGACAGACAGACAGACAGACAGACAGACAGACAGACAGACAGACACACCATCAGCACTATGTAAGATACATCACTTGTTGACTGAATTTACTAAGGCTGAATTTTATCACTTACGACAATTTTTTTTTCTCTTAAATCAACGAATCTTAAGTTTTGTTAACTGTTTATGATTTGTTTAATAAATAATTATTTTCTCTATATTTATTGTTTGTTTTATCGTTTATTCTTATTAGTTTTATTATTTTCTTAGTTATTTATTTGTGTTTTTGCTGTTATTATTATTTATTATTATTATTATTATTATTATTATTATTATTATTATTATTATTATTATTATTATTATAATTATTATTATTCCTTTGTTATAAATATTCAACAAATTAATATAATTACTATTACAATTATTATAAAACTTTATACTTATCATACTTAAGGAAGGAAAAAAATAACATCCACATCATAAACTCCTATAACAACTCAACGAAATAAACAAACTACAAGAAAATAACTAAAATAACTTATGTATATCTATATTTCTACGATTTTTTTTGAATAAATTAACAAACAACAACAAAAACCAAAAACAAAATAACAAAAACAAAGACGAAATTTCTAAAACGAAACCTGGAATTAAGCTGAAGAATTGTTGACACTTGAGTAGAATCCATTTTGTTTTGGTAAGTGACGAAATGAGAAACGAAATGCGTGTGTGGGTGTGTGCGTGTGCGTGTGTGTGGGTGTGTGTGTGCGTGTGTGTGCGTGTGTGTGTGTGTGGGTGGGTGTGAGGTCCTACTTTACTGTATGTTCGTCTGTAAACAAGATGGGGAATTTAAAGATGATATATTTGTTTACAAGAGACGGGAAGAGGAAGGAAGAGGAGGGAAAGCAAAGGAAAAAAAAGTAGGAGGAGGAGGAAGAACACGAAGTAGTAGTAGTGGTGGTTGGAAGAGAAATAAGAAGAAAAAATTAAATATAATGAAAAATTTCTAGTAGAAGAAGAAAGAAAAAAATAAATAAGTGAAACAGACAAACAGACAAATATATTAGTTAGGGATGGCGAGCCTAAAGAAAGATTATAACAATAAAAAAAATATATTATCTAACACATTACACTTCATATCAATCCATACCTTCTCGAACAACGATAAATGATGATAAATGATGAACACATGAAAAAAGTTAATAAAATTAATAAAAACATCAATAAAAGAGAATAATGAACTACTGGCCATATCCCCAGGCTGACAGAAGATAATTCAGACTGTCAGAAGGTAATTTAGACTGTCAGGAGATAATTTAGACTGTCAGAAGGTAATTTAGACTGTCAGGAGGTAATTTAGACTGTCAGGGGGTAATTTACACTCAGGAGGTAATTTAGACTGTCATGAGGTAATTTAGACTGTCAGGGGGTAATTTAGACTGTCAGGAGGTAATTTAGACTGTCAGGAGAAATTTTAGACTGTCAGCAGGTAATTTAGACTCAGGAGAAAATGTAGACTGTCAGGAGGTAATTTAGACTGTCAAGAGGTAAGTTAGACTGTTAGAAGATAATTTAGACTCAGAAAGTAATTTAGACTGCCATAAGGTAATTTTGACTGTCAGAAGATAATTTAGTCTCTCAGAAAGCAATTTAGACTATCGGAAGGACTTTAGTCTGACAAAAA
>NW_024721459.1:215000-227500 GCF_018991925.1 Homarus americanus | reverse complement strand
AATATTATATGGCAGCACTAAATGTTACACCTGCAATAGTGTGCTGAAATTAACAGCGTGGAAATATTTTACGTTCAAGAGTAAAGGTGAAATAAGAAGACTGAGTTCCATTCAGGTGAGTCAGGTAGAAGTGATTAGTGGTACAGGTGTAATCAGGTATTCTCATTAATTGGAATATTCTGTAAGATTAGTTGATATTCTGTTTAATTGAATATTCTTGTGTTGGATGCCGTGGTTGGGTGGTTACAGGACTCGATTTGTTATTTTGTAGGAGGCGTTGGTTTGATCCCAGGTTATTGAAGGGAATAGAGTGTAGTGATCAGTCATTCCACGGCCTACTTGTGCATCTAACCTAACCTAACCACACATACATACACACACACACATATACACACACACATACACACACACACACATACACACACACACACACACACACACACACACACTCGTAATAAACTCATTCGTAATTTAATTAATAGTCGGTATTGACGTCATTAATTGTAATCATTCTCATTTAACTTAGATAAATAATTAAACAACTCCTCTGTTCTGAATCCCTGCTGTTAAGAGTGGATTATGTAGATTAATTGAATGGAGAATAAATGGTGAAAGATTAATTTGTTGCTGTGTGTGTTGTACTGTACTGTAGTTTAAATTAAGTGACCCTGCCATGACCTTTGACCTGATCTAACCTAACCTAACCTAACCAAACCTAACCGAACCTAATTCAACCCAACCTTTTACATATAATATTCTAAGTAATTGATATAGAGTGGGTTAAGGTTAGGTTAGATTAAGTCAGAATTATATTAGAATGGGTTGGAGTTATATTTTAAGATTAAGGTTAGGTTAGGTTAGGTAGGTTAGGTTAGGTTAGGTTTGGTTAGGTTAGGTTAGGTTAGGTTAGGTTAGGCTAGGTTAGGTTAGGTTAGGTTAGGTTAGGAAAAGTAGGTAGGGTTAGGACAATTAAGTGGAGGTTTAGGATTCTCAGCAGACATTCCTTCCGTGCAGTTTATTGCTAAAGTTTCTCATTAAACCTGGTCTACTTGATGCAGTCTCTCTCTCTCTCTCTCTCTCTCTCTCTCTCTCTCTCTCTCTCTCTCTCTCCTGCTTTATTTCCTTATTTTTAGCCTTTTTCTTTTACTTGTCTTATTTTTCTTCTTATAGATTTTATTCTTCGTTTTAACACACACACACACACACACACACACACCTACACACACACACACACACACACACACACACACACACACACACACACACACACACACACACACACACACACACACACACACACACACACACACACCTACACCTAACCTAAAGGCCAGATAATTTAGCTAATGCAAACAGTATATACATCTACCCCACATTACCTGAGCACGTGTACTTAGTGTAATTAGCCAGGTAAGACAGGTAAATTAACTCTTCTTACACAATACAACATAGAAGAGAACACCTGAGGAGGAGGAGGGGGGAAATTACCTGCGTCAATAGGTCAAAATTTCCCGGCTTTTTTAACCTCCGTCAATAAGGTCAAAATTTCCAGGCTTTTTAACCTGCGTCAATAACTCACTAATAACTAAAGCCACTATAATCCACACTATATACGGTATACATCACATTATTTTATCTCCCAATCGTAACCCTGAGATAAGATCGTGATATATCAGGTCGTGTTAATTTGACGTCTTGGAACAACACAGACGCAGAAGCGATTATCAGGGCTCCTCTTGGTAATGGATATAGCGAAGGTATATCGTTTCGTATCTCTCAACCTGGTTTCGATCCCGTGAACTCGTGATTGGGAGGATAAAGCGTCATAGCAATTGAGCCACGGGGTTGTTCTTGTTGTTGTTGTTGTTGTTTGCTGTTGTTGTTGTTTATTTTGACAATCATATATGCCAAGAACACTTCAACCTCCCCCCCCCTCTACCCCCTCGTCCCCTACCCCTCCTCCCTACCCCACCTCTCCCTCATCAGGAATAGGATCGAAACACCAATAAGAATTCACTAGAAAAGAGACTCATCACAAATCTCGACGCCATTACGACATCACAAAATAGGGAATCCGATTCTCCGTAAAGCCAAGACATTCATAATAAATTACTCGTACATATACTTCACGTAGTTTATATCTCATTTGGGGAGTTATAAGGGACTTGATCGATGCTCATTTTTTTTTCTTTTTATAAGGGATTTGGTCGATGCTCATTTTTTTTTTCTTTTTATAAGGAGTTTGATCGGTGCTCATTTTTTTTTCTTTTTATAAGGGATTTGGTCGATACTCATTTTTTAATCATTGTATTTATGTATTTTTGGGGTGAAGTAGAGTTAATTAGTCTTTATTCTCTCTCTCTCTCTCTCTCTCTCTCTCTCTCTCTCTCTCTCTCTCTCTCTTCTCTCTCTCTCTCTCTCTCTCTCTCTCTCGACAACTGTGTGATAAGTGTGGGGGTCAAGAGGTGTTTGTAATCACTAGGATACATGTAGTGTCTGTCAGTCCACCTAACTAGATGATTACACACACACACACACACACAGGCATATATGTACATACACTCAATTATTTACGTACGTGTGTGTGTGTGTGTGTGTGTGTGTTTTAAAAGTATCTCTCGTTCGCCTCAATCACCCTCTTGCATCGGATTCGAAAAGTTACTACAGAAATGTCTTGACTCTGAACACAAACAGACACACTGACAGACATACAGACAGACACACTGACAGACACACAGACAGACACACAGACAGACACACAGACAATAAGACTAGCTGAATGTGTTATACCTCAGTAATTACAGCAGGGAGTAGAAAGATGGTGTTAAAGGGTCTTAATTAGCCCCAAATACTAATGAGTTCCCTTACTGATGAGGTCTATTAACACTGGGGTCTATTAGGACTGGGGTCTATTAACACTGGGGTCTATTAGGACTGGGGTCTATTACGTCTATTAGTTGGGGTCATAACACTGGGTCTATTGACTGGGGTCTGACTGGGTCTATAACACTGGGGTCTATTAGGTGGGGTCTATTAACACTGGGTCTATTAGGACTGGGGTCTATTAACACTGGGGTCTATTAGGAGGTCTATTACTGGGGTCTTGGACTGGGGTCTATAACACTGGGGTCTATTAGGACTGGGGTCTATTAACACTGGGGTCTATTAGGACTGGGGTCTATTAACACTGGGGTCTATTAGGACTGGGGTCTCTTAACACTGGGGTCTATTAGGACTGGGGTCTATTAACACTGGGGTCTATTAGGACTGGGGTCTATTAACACTGGGGTCTATTAGGAGTCTATTAACACTGGGGTCTATTAGGACTGGGGTCTATTAACACTGGGGTCTATAGGACTGGGGTCTTAACGGGGCTGTTTACACTGGGGTCTATTGACTGGGGCTTAACTGGGGTCTTAGGATGGTCTAACTGGGTCTTGGACTGGGCTATTAACACTGGGGTATGACTGGGGTCTTAACACTGGGTCTATAGGACTGGGTCATTAACACTGGGGTCTTAGGACTGGGGTCATTAACACTGGGGTCTATTAGGACTAGGATCTATTATGACTGGGGTACATCAGGGCTGGGGTCTATAAGGGACTGGGGTCTATAAGGACTGGGGTCTATAAGGACTGGGGTCTATCAGGACAGGAAGCCATTTGGTCAGGCAGCGAGAGAACTTGACTCCCGAGGGACACTGTTTAACACGGAGTCAGGCAGCGGAACAGAGTCAGTCGCTGAAGTTCCTGAAATCATACAGAGAAAGTTTAAACCAGGCCCCAGTCCTATGGGCCCCAGTGATAGTAGGCCCCAATGCTATGAGGCCCCAGTGCTAGTGAGCCCGGTGCTATGGGGCCCCAGTGCTTCCTAGTCTGTGGACCCCAGTGCTAGTGCCCCAGTGTTGTGGGCCCCAGTGCTGTGGGCCCCAGTGCTATGGGCCCCAGTGATAGTAGGCCCCAGTGTTATGAGGCCCCAGTGCTATGGGGCCCTAGTTCTATTGGGCCCCAGTCTAGTGGGACCTAGTGCTATCAGGCCCCAGTCCCATCAGACCCCATTCCGGATACACCCCGGTCTTAAAGATAACGACCGAAATCCGCTAAAATTAGAACCGATTAGAATAGGAATCCAATAGGAACAAAATAGGGCGCCATTAAGACAACGAAGGTCGTACACACTACCCTAGGGAACACCACCGCCACCAAGGAGAATATAATACCAAGAGGCGAAAGTTTCCAAGGAGATATGCAGGAGACGTAACTTGGGGGAAAAAACTATGCATAGAATGTCGTTATGTCTTCCTTGGCCAAACTTAAGTCAACAATATCTTCTTCCTCCTATTCTCTACGGACACAAAATTTCACCACAGGTTTTCTTTTTTCTTTTTCTTTTCCTTTCTGCCTTTTCTTTCATTGTTTGCCTTTTCTTGAGAAGGGAATGAAGAGAAACGTGATTTTTTTTTCCTTTTAGCTCTTCCTGCCAGTCATTGTTTACAAGTTGAGTCTCTCTCTCTCTCTCTCTCTCTCTCTCTCTCTCTCTCTCTCTCTAAAGGATATATTACAGTCACAGGGTTAACATTATTATTAGAGGTAGTATTGAATATATATATATATATATATAGTTTTTTTAGGCTCGTATACTATAGACGTAATATAGACTCTCATTTGTTTTTATTTTGTTTATGTTGTGACGTCATTGGTTGGTTGCCGTGATTTTGTGGGACTCATAAAATTGGAAGGGATTTATAGTTCAGTGTGGCATTAGGTAAAGCTTATAGTGTGATGACATACATACATACATACATACATACATACATACATACATACATACATACATACAAATCGTAAAATAATAAATTCAAGTGATTAATTTACACGAATGCTATCAATTTGTTTGTCAGGAACACAACACAACACAACACAGCACAGCACAGCACAGCACAACACAACACAACACAGCACAGCACAGCACAACACAACACAACACAACACAACACAACACAACACTTCACAACGCTCACCTGTTTGGACCTAAATTAGCTGTCGTTTGCACCTGAGTATTTCTAATTAATCCCAGTAAGAATATTGTCGAGCATTTGTTGGTTTATGTGTTCAAGTTGGCTTATTCGCTAACCTAACCTAACCTAACCTAACCTAACCTAACCTAACCTAACCTAACCTAACCTGAACTAACATAACCTACCATCAGATTACACCAAGTTAGGTTAGGTTCAGGTTACAACACACACACACACACACACAAGGTTAACTGGCCAGACCCTACGTGGTGGTTCAGTAAATGCCAAGGTTAACCTCCTCGTATATATATATGGCTCTCAGAGGGTCAATAAACTATCCTTGTGTCCCAATACATCACCGGGACCAGACAACCCTTGCCAGTGTGAAGGTAATTCGTGTTTAAACACCTTCACAGTCTCGTTAATAAATTGTGTTGAGGTGAAATGGTTGGAAGCTTGGGTGACCTGCCATGTTTCTTCCTCCTGTTGCATGTGGGAGGAGGAGAGGAAGACTGAGAGGGAAGAGGAAGACTGGGAGGGAAGAGGAAGACTGGGAGGGAAGAGGAAGACTGGGAGGGAAGAGGAAGACTGGGAGGAAGAGGAGGAATATGGGAGGTAAAAGTGGTTTAGGGAGGAACAAGGATGGAAAGAGGAGGAAGAGGAAATGGGAAGAGGAAGGGGAGGAATGGGGAGGAAGAGGAAGACCAGGAGAGGAAAAGGGGTGATGGAAGAGGAAGAGAAGGGCTATGGAAGGAAAAATGAGGCTAGGGAGAAATAGAAAATCTCTCTCTCTCTCTCTCTCTCTCTCTCTCTCTCTCTCTTCTTTTTTTTTCTCTCTCTCTCTCACACTTAGTTACGTATTCATTGTTGCAGAGGAGGAGGAGGAGGAGGAGGAGGAGGGAGGAGTCTAGCAGCAGAGAGAGGTGAGGGAGGAGGAGGAGGAGGGAGGAGAAGGTCAAATGGGGGAGTGGGGAGTGGGGAGGAGGTGGTAGGAGAGGATGGAGTGGTGGAATTGATGAGGAGGTCGTGAATGGGTGTGTGTGTGTGTGTGTGTGTGTGTGTGTGTGTGTGTGTGTGTGTGTGTGTGTGTGTGCTTGGATGTGTGTGTGATAGTGTGAGAAGGAAGAATAACAACAACACTCTCACGCTCAACTCAATGGTATCCCGTTTTTTCTCTTATTTGGAAATACAAAAAAGGTAAGGTAAGCTTACCTGTAATTCGTAATTAAGGTGTTAAAAGGTGTAAATGAGAGAGATAACTTCTATGTATGTTGCTTTAGTTTATATTTCCATTTCATGTATAAGTAAAAGGTAGAGATAATCCTAGTCCCTGTGTCCACCTTCCTAATTGAGGTTCTAAACGGGATGAAATATGGTGTGTGTGTGTGTGTGTGTGTGTGTGTGTGTGTGTGTGTGTGTGTGTGTGTGAGGAAGGTGAGGGTGAGGAAGATAGGGTAGGGGAGACAGGTGAGGGTGAGACAGGTGAGGTGAGATAGGTGAGGGAGACGGCAGGTGACAATCAGGTAACTCTACAAATGACATCAGTGGGTTATCCTTACCTGTCACTTCTGATTGGCTCTTGGCTCTCACTCCCACGATATTTTCTTTCCATTTACGACTATTTTAGCTCTTCTGAGGAGAGGGAGAGAGAGAGGGAGAGAGAAGAGAGAGAGAGAGAGAGAGGGAGAGAGAGAGGGAGAGAGAGAGAGAGAGAGAGAGAGAGAGAGAGAGAGAGAGAGAGAGAGAGACAGATATACTCGCTGGTGTTTGCGGTCTTGATGTATATGTTATCTATCACCCATCCCTCTTCCTCACCCCCCCCTCATCCAACTCCTTCTTACCCCCCCTCATCCAACTCCCTTCTTACCTCATCCCATCCTTCCTACCCCCCTCATCCAACTCCCTTCTTACCCCCTCATCCAACTCCCTTCTTACCCCCCCTCTACCACTCCTACCTCCCCCTCATCCAACCTATTTTTCCCCTTCCCTCATCCAACTCCTTCCCCTTCATCCATCCTACACCCCTCCCTCCCCCCTCATCCAACCTTCCTCCCCCCCTCATCCAACTCCTTCTTACCCCCTCATCCAACTCCTTCTTACCCCCCCTCTACCACTCCTTCTACCTCCCCCACATCCTAACCTATTTTCTTCCCTCATCCAACTCCTTCCCCTTCCTCCCATCCTACCCCCTCCCTCCCCCCCCTCATCCAACCCCTTCCCTCACCCCTAGTGGCACCTGTCTGGGGTTACGCGAACAGCTGTGCCACACAACCATTACACCGTGTCTGTGTTCCGTGTCAAGAAGCTCCTTAACATTCACACAGACGCCACACGGGATGAGAATGTCTCCTCATTTGTGGGTATTTGGTTGGGATTTAGGTTGGGTTGTTTAGGTTTTAGTTGGGATTGGGTTTGGGTTTGGTTGGGTTTGGTTAGGTTAGGTTAGGTTTGGTTAGGTTTGGTTAGGTTTGGTTAGGGTTTGGTTGGTTAGGTTAGGTTTGGTTAGGTTTGGTAGGTTTGGTTGGGTTTTTGGTTAGGTTTGGTTAGGTTAGGTTAGGTTAGGTTTGGTAGGTTTGGTTAGGTTGTTAGGTTTGTTAGGTTTGGTTAGGTTAAGTTGGGTTTGGTTGGGTTTGGTTGGGTTGTTAGGTTTGGTAGGTTTGGTTAGGTTTGGTAGGTTTGGTTGGGTTTGATTAGGTTTGGTTAGGTTTGGTTAGGGGTTTTGGTTAGGTTTGGTAGGTTAGTTTGGTTGGGTTTGGTTAGGTTTGGTTAGGTTTGGTTAGGTTTGGTTAGGTTTGGTTAGGTTTGTTAGGTTTGGTTAAGTTTTGTTAGGTTTGGTTAGGTTAGGTTAGGTAAGTCCATCATTAAGGTCGTCTTTACCTCAGGTTACTAAAGGGATACTCGCTCTTAGGGGATATTGACGTATAGCATTTTCTTGGCTCTACTGGTAGTTTTCCTTCCCTATGGTCAAGTTTTAAGGTCGATTTGGGTGTCTTTAAGGGAAACCTCTATTTAACGGACTACTTTAAGATAAAAGTCCGTTATTTCGAGGGTTTGTTAGGTGTTATCTCCGTTTAATGAACTATTAGAGATGAAAGTCCGTTAAATCGAGGATCTTGTGGAACCTCCATATAACGGACTTTACTCTCCATTATTTAGTCCGTTAAATAGAGGTGTTTTTAGGCTCTATTTTAAGTCTTTTTTTTAGGAATTATAGTTTTAAGGGTAATTATTTTTAAAGGATATATATTTTTAAAGTAATTTTTATGGTATTTTGGTTATAATATTTTTTAAGGGATATAATTATATTTTTAAGGAATTTTAAGGTAAAAGGTATATGACTCCTACTCAATGTACGTTAATGACATTATGCAAATTAACCTGAGAATATGACGCAAACTTTAGCTCAGGGAAGAAAGGAGGAGGAGGAGGGGAGGAGGAAGGGGAGAGGAGAGGAGGGAGGGAGGAGAAGGAGGAGGGGGAGGAGGGAGGAGGAGGAAGGGAGAGGAGGAGGTGAAGAGGAGAAGGAGGAGGAGGAGGAGGAGGAGGGGAGGAGGAAGGGAGAGGAGGAGGTGAAGAGGAGGAGGAGGGTGAGGAGGGAGGAAGAGGGAGGAGGAGGAGAAGAGGAGGAGGATGAGGAGGAGGGAGGAGGGGGGAGGGAGGAAGGAGAGGAGAGGTGAAGAGGAGGGGAGGAGGTGGGGAGGGAGGGAAGAGAGGAGGAGGAGGAGGAGGAGGGGAGGAGGGAGGAGGGAGGTGAGTAGGGAGGGAGGAGGAAGGGAGAGGGAGGAGGGGAGGAGGAAGGGAGAGGAAGAGGTGAAGAGGAGGAGGGGAGGTGAGGAGGGAGGAAGAGGAGGGAGAGGAGGGAGGAGGAGGAGGAGGGGAGGAGGAGGAGGAGGAGGAGGGGAGAGGGGAGGAGGAGGTGAGTAGGGGAGGGAGGAAGGGAGAGGAGGAGGGGGAGGGAGGAAGGGAGAGGGAGGAGGTGAAGGAGGAGGAGGAAAAGGAGAGGGAGGAGGAGGGGGAAGGAGGAAGGGAGAGGAGGAGGGGAGGAGGAGGAAGAGGAGAAGGGAGAAGTTAGTTAGTAGTGGGTGAAATGAAGAGGGAAGGAAGAAAGGGAAGGAAGGAGGGAAGGAATAGAGGAAGGATTATAGGATGAGATGAGGGAGGTAATAGGGAAAATAAAGGATTAAGGAATAGATGGTGTGATGGAGGGAGGAGGGGAGGGAAGGAGGGGAGGGAGGGAGGGAGGGAGGGAGGGAGGGAGGGAGGGGAGGGGGAGGGAGGGAGGAGGGAGGGAGGGGAGGGAGGGGAGGGAAGGAGAGAGGGAGGGAGGGAGGGGAGGGAGGGGAGGGAGGGAGGGAGGGAGGGAGGGAGGGAGGGGAGGGAGGGGAGGAGGGAGGGGAGGGAGGGAGGGAGGGAAGGAGGAAGAGGGAGGGAGGGAGGGAGGGAGGGACGGAGGGAGGGAGGGACGGAGGGAGGAAAGGGTTCACCTGACACAAACACAAAAATAATCACTGTGTTTTCTTCATCAAGGTCAAAAACAAAGCATCAGCCTTTAATGAATCTCTTGACATTAGGTATCAAGCTTCTCTCTCTTGAAGACAACATCCCGTCAAATCAATCGTCCACACCTGTATGTCATTACCTGCCTTAATGACCTAACAACCAGGTAAACCAATAACCTCACTTACCAAACCTAAACCTAACCTAACCTAACCAAACCACCATCGAGGAGGAGAGTGTACCAATAAACGCTCAAGTAATAACTCAAGATTTCTCCTTCACTCGATCTCCAATAAATTTGTCATATACTGATTTGTGGAGACCAACGTTAAGACAGACAGACGAGCAGAGGAACTATAGAATCAGAGGGTCTTTTAGTGGTCTACTGGGGCATTTATGGTCTACTGGGGCATTTATGGTCTGATGGGGCATTTATGGTCTGGTAGGGTATTTATGGTTCAGTGATTTTCTATTCAAATTTTCACTTTCTTTCTTTCCTTCTTTCTTAACTGACTTATTTTCTTCCTTTCTTTTTTTCTTCCTTTCTTTCTTTCTTTCACAACTTGCATATTTTCTTTATTTCTTTCTCTCTTTCTTATACATCAAAAAGGGTAACATCATCAACTGGGTCGAGTCGGGGCGCCCCACTCAACCGCCTGGATGACCTTAAGTTGCTATAAGAACACAAACATCAAGGGTCTCTGTGTGGTTCAAAGAAAACACACACACACACACAAATACACACACACACACACACACACACACACACACACACACACACACACACACAAACACAATAGGAAAAGTTATATTAGTATCCATCTCCTGAAACACCTGAAGATTAGACACCTACCTAATGTCACCTGATGATTAAACACAGACAGACAGACAGACAGACAGACAGACAGACAGACAGACAGACAGACAGACAGACAGACAGACTGCTTGCAGGATCATATATACCGTCAGTTCTCGTATCTAAAGGAAAGAAGAATATGAAAGATTTTTATGGTTTCAGAGGGAAAGATTATCATAGGACAGACAGAGAGAGAGACAGGTAGGTAAGAGAGAGGGGAGACAGAGATAGAGACAGGGAGAGACAGATAGAGAGAGAGACAGGGAGGTAAGAGAGACAGGGAGACAGAGATCGAGACAGGGAGAGACAGGCAGAGAGAGAGACAAAGAGGTAAGAGAGACAGGGAGACAGAGATAGAGACAGGAGAGACAGATAGAGAGAGAGAGACAGGTAGGTAAGAGACAGGAGACAGAGATCGAGACAGGGAGAGACAGATAGAGAGAGAGACAGGGAGGTAAAGAGACAGAGAGACAGACAGACAAAGATCGAGATTGAAAGAGAGACAGAGACAGACAGGAAGGCAGAGAGAGAGAGAGAGAGAGAGAGAGAGAGAGAGAGAGAGAGAGATAAAAAAGACAGATATGTAGATAGAGATAGATAGACAGATCCAAGATAGACAGACAGAGACAGAAAAAAAAACCAGAATATCCCTGAAAATGAAACGTCAGCTTAGGATAATGATATGAAGATTAGTCCGAGTCTCTCTAAGCCTTGAGAGAGAGAGAGAGAGGAGAGAGAGAGAGGAGAGAGAGAGAGAGAGAGAGAGAGAGAGAGAGAGAGAGAGAGACTGAAAAATAGACTCATAGTTGTCATTGCTATTTCAGGCTGTTTACTTCTCCCAGACGGACTGATGGACGGACACACGTACCTCTGAGACAATATAAAATGGTAAGTTAATAAATCTATCTTAATTAATAACTTAAACTTAGTCTACCTTAAAATAAAGTAACATAACCTAATCGTTTTCTTTGATAGGAATCGATTTGTTGTTAGTAATAAATCCTTTGATCAGCTTTGTGTCGTCAGTTTAGGCTCTGATCTTATTTCTTTTATGGTATTGGAACAGATAGAGGAAAAGTATAAGGTCTGTGTTGTGGGATCAAAGATTATACTCCAAGGGAAAAGAAAGCCCAGTAGTGCGATTGTCTTTTTTTTTGTGTGTGTGTGTCATTTCTCGTTGTTGTTATGGCGGGTATAAGTTACAGGAACGTTATAAGTGGACGGACAAACAAATGACGGTCACTTCAATCAGTGTTCGTCTTTTAGGTCCTCTTCCTCCTCCACCAGCTTGTCAATAGATGAAACCGAGAGAATTGAATCCTAAAATAATATGTTGGAGTTAAAAGACAGTCGATTCTTCTTCTTCTGCTGGCAGGTTTCATTCCCTTATGATTATCCTACGTTATCCTACACACGTTAGTCCATTCCACGACGATCCTAGGATAGCGGGAGTTGTATTGGGCCTCCTATTGTCCTAACACACACACATACACCTGTAGGATATTGTTTACACTCCACGCCTCTAACACAAACCTTCATAGTGTTGTTTACGCCTCAAAAAGTAAGCACAATTCTTCAAAGGTTTAGTTTACACTGCACATAGTTCCAACAGTACATGCCAAAGCTTACACCCTTGTCACTACTAGGTTTACACACACCTACACCTCACTACACCCACCTACACCCACCCACACTCCATCTACACCCATCTACACCTCACTACACCCACCTAAACCACCACCTAAACCCACCTACACCCACCCACACTCCATCTACACCCATCTACACCTCACTACACCCACCTAAACCACCACCTAAACCCACCTACACCCACCCACACTCCATCTACACTCTCACTACACCCACCTAGACACCACTAAACCCACCTACACCCACCCACACTCCATCTACACCCATCTACACTTCACTACACCCACCTACACTCACCTACATATTATCGTTTTCTTTCACGAGTGTTACACCCGGGGCCACATGACTCTCTTAAAGGGACACCTGAGAGAAGGGCCACAAGGGGTGTTAAAGAGGGCCTCGCTATTTCAGGGTGAGGGAGGCACGTCATCAATGAGGGTGAGAGAGGGAGCCACACGTCATCAATAAGGTGAGAGAGGG